>NC_053436.1:50147704-50292077 GCF_007990345.1 Gossypium hirsutum | reverse complement strand
ACTACCCTGTCATTATAAATTTTGAGGACAAATTTTTTTTTGGAAGGGTGAATTGTAACACCTCCGAATTTTAGGCCTAAAAGTAATGGGCCTTGAGTTTGGGATCGGTTAGGAAGGCGGCTTAAATAAATGAAATGTGTTTAAAATATTTTATAATTTGCATGTTTAGTCTAATTTGTTAAGTGATTTAGGAAGGGTTGGTAGTGTGGAAAAAGTCCTGGGTTCGGTCCAGGGCTTTAGCAAAATGTTTCATTTTTTTTCTAAAGGACCCTGAGCATTAGGTGGAAGGCTTATTAATAAGGCCTGGTAAAATCTGACACAAGGAAACACTTGGCCTAGTGGCAAAATGCATTGATAGCAGGCAAGAAGTCCAGGGTTCGAGTCCTAGCCTTGGCGAAAAATAATTAGTAGGGAAGCAAGCGTTTAGGCCTTATAAATATGTTTGGTGGAAATTCGACACAAAGGATGCGCTTGGCCCAGTGGTATGATGGCGTTAGGAGTAAGGAGAGGTGTTGAGTTCAAGTCGCGGCATGAGCAAAAGTTGTGGGGTTTTTTTTAGACAACTTGGAGGTCGACAGAAGACTTTATAATAAATTGGGGAGGAAGAACAGCACAAATAAGGTAGGTGCCGTAGGGGCAAGGGACGTATAGCGTAGCCAAGAGATTAGGGGTTCAAAACTAAATGGTAGCAAATATTTTTAGGATAACCTGGTTGCGAGTTAATAGCCTTAAAAATAGTTAGGGATGGAATATGCAAGAGCGCTGCGGTGTAGTGGCGAGAAGCATGCTATGGAATGAAGTTGCAGTTCGAAACTCAAGCCTAGAAATTTTAAATTATTCTTTAAGAAAACTAAGGCTTAGGCATTAAGCCTTATAGTTAATTGGACTGAATGGTAGCACAAGATAGATGTGGTAAGTGGCCAGTAGCGGTTGGGAAGTTGGCGGACTGAGTCGAGTAGTGGCATGCGCAAAAGGGAGTTTAATTTTGCTATCAATGCAAGGAAGGATTTCTATCGGTGGAAGCAATTTGAATGCAATTCAAATTGGAATTGTTGGCTAAATCAATAGGATTAGGATGAGGATTAAGTATGGATATGATGATGATAAAATTGGAGAATTAAAGGGAATTTAACTGTACGAGTTTAAGTCGATTGGGGAGTGCAGGTTTGTATTTTTATTTATTTATTTATTTATTTTAGTATATATGGTTTCGTATGGGCAAGCAAGGCATTTTTTGTTTTTGTGTGCTTTAGTTGCATATCATCTCCTCTTTTCTTTAAGCCAAACTCTTAATCTTTCTTCCCTATTTTAATCGAATCACCTCTTCCCTCTTCAACTTAGCCAACCGTTTCTTTTTCATTTAAAAGTTGAGTGATTCACTTTGGGGGTTTGATTTCTTGTTGGCAAGCGATCTCGCAATCGGTAAGTGAATTAGATTTCTTCGGCTTTCGTTAAATATTTCTAAGTTCTTTCATTTCTACACTCTTAAAAGCTAATTTTTCTTTATCCTTTCCAATACTTTCGTTAACCCATGGTTTCTCCATTTATTTCTCTTTTTCCCTCTCATTCAGAGTGTGACCGATGGCTAAGTATTAGTTGATGGGAAAAGGGGGTTATAGCAGAGATGTTGGGAGAGAGGCTTCCAAGTTTAAGCGGCGTAAGGTGTCAGCCATTCGAGACTTTTCGCCTAGATGTGGAAGGGGGACTACGTCAGATTTTGAGTTACATAGGCAGATCAAACCGGTCAATCTAGTCAAGGCAAGTATAGGTTGTTCTTCGGTAAGTAGTGGATTTATGTTGAATTAATGGGATGCGACTGATGGAGTATAATGTTGAATATAGGTTCGGGCAATTATGAATACTTAGTACTCCAGGTGATAAGGCGTGTACTTCTACCCTATGATAGCTTGATATAAAGCCGAATGTGTGTACATACACTGCACACACACAAGTAGATCAGCAAATCCCGAAATACCGAAAAGCTGAAATGCTGAAAAGCCAAAAGTTTGGCTACGGTAGTCTTGCAAGTGCGCAAAAACTCATAAGGGGAAACTGATAGGTTATCTGAGGCCCCATGTGCGATTCCATGGACTTAGGTTGTGAAATGGCCAACTGGGCCAGCATAGGCTAAATGGGCCCAATGGGCCGTTGGGCCATAATAGGCAAAATTTGATAATTGATGCTATGTGATGGAAAATCGTATGTGAGCATGATTGTAAAAGTGATTGGGCCGAGTGGACCATATAGATGTGATTTGGGCCTAATGGGCCATATGAATGAGATTGAGCCTAATGGGCCATAAGCATGTATGTGGACTTGTTTAGGTTTGTAAGGAGTTTTGGGACTAGTATATGATGACTGCATAAAACTTAAGTAATTTATTGAGACCGTGGACAAGTCATAAGGTTATGGTATGGCAACGGGTATTTGCATGTCTAGGATTGGATCTAGGGAGAGCTTGGTACTTAAGCGGTCTTAATGACTCACCTCTTCTTCTCTAGAATCCTACCTGGCGCATAGTATCTGTTCATCTTAGCTAATGGGGATTTTTTAATGGGCCAATGTAAGTAAAAACCCGTAATAAAAGAAAATTATCGAAATGCTCTAAGGGTAAAAATGACTAAAATACCCTTATGTGTGGAATGTAAGATTTATGGATGTTACATGTATACCTACTGCACTCATATGCATTCACATGATATTCTGTTTAGGTTGCATATAGGTTGGGAATTATGGAACGGATGAAGTATATGAGTTTCGCATGGTTGCTTGATAACCGTGGGTCCACCGACGGCTATTAAGCCCAATATATGATTGGTAGCTTGCTGCAATGAAGGTAGAACCGCAACCGGGCTACCATTGATGTGTATCGGTTGGGTGGGTTGATATTATATCCCCACATGATGTGTACCGGGGGATGGAGTTGGTGTGTAACGGTTGGATTTTTGGGGTGGGTTGCACAGCATTGCACGTATGATATTATTGTGATATTATTGCGATGTGGGCTTCGGCCCAACTGAGGCTAACATGGGCTAAGGCCCAAAGGCCACAGTTATTGAATTGGGCTCAGGCCCAAATGACTGATGATTGCTTTATACTCGTTAAGGGTTGTACACACTGATTTTCGAAACTCACCCCCTCCTTTTAAATTTTTCAGGTGATCCTCTGTAGGCGTTCGACGGATGAAGGGACTCGGAGGTGGCCAACTAGTATAAAAAGTTTAGACTTAGTCTTTATGTAATTTTTAATGTTTTGATTTAAATTATTTCTATTTGATTTGGGTTGTAACAGGTCTTTCCTCTGGCTAATATTTCAAATTAGGATTACTATCATTTTTATGTTTTATATTTATTAGAAGTAGAAAGTTAAACCATACTGTTTTTTAAATACTACGTTTCCGCAACTAAATTTTTAAATGACAAGTTACATTTAAATTAAATGTTTTAAACAAAGCTTTCGCAACTGAAAAGAGATTTTACAAATCAATTGAGTTGTATCATCTTAAAGATGGGTTTTCAATGAAAACAAGGTTTTTGCTAAAACACTTCAATGTGACACGCCAGATTCGGCCATAATGTCCGGGCCGGGTTTAGGTGTTACATGTAGAGACATTGTTTTAAGACAAACCTATTGGCCAAGGATTTCATCATGTACAAGGTTTCCAATTTCTTCCATAATGTAAACATGTTTTCTCCTTCAAAACCTCATGTAACACATTATTATTAGATATAATTGAATTATGGATAGAACTTTTTATCTAACCTATCTCATTCTAACTATTTCACGTTTTTAGACTTCTTCTTTGTAAGGATCCTCTCAAGATCACTCTAATCAGTATGGCTAACATACGAACTTGCCACAGACTAAAATTTGTGAGGTCGTCAAACTTAACGATATCAAACCTTGATGTTGTCATTTCAAAAAGGGTTGAATGTGGAACTCGAACTAGCTCTGATACTAGATTGTTGGGAAATAACTCATGTATGCAATGAACAAGTAAATAAAGTAAAATAAAAAAAATTAAACACGCAAATTTTACATGGAAAAACTCCTAAAAAGAGGGTAAAAATCACAACCAAAAGGATATTTCATTATAATAAGAATAGAGTACAAAAGATGGAGAGAATCAAACGAAAACCCAAAGCCCCAAAATAAAAAACCTTCAAAACAAAGAACAAACTCCTTTCAATCTAAATATTTTTGTTATGTAAAACCTAGAATAACTAAGGTCTATTTATATGCTGAAATTCATAGCATATAAGACCAAAATAACCTTTGGTTATCAGAGCTTAAGTGGGAATCTAAGACAAATTTTAATTAGGAGAAGAAAACCAATAAACTTGATAAACATGTCCCCGCATCATGATGTGGAATTCATGTTGTCGGGACGGAGGGACGTTACGTTGTTGAGGCAAAAACTCTCCTCTCGTCATGATGTCAATTGTTCATCGGGACGAAGAACACTTCCTCGTTACAACGTCACACATTGTTTAGTCTGAAAATGTAAGGCATAACTCTAAAATATATATATATACTTTCATTCTGCCTCAAAGTAAGCATAGTTGTAGCCTTATGGATGGAGCTTTCATCCACTGGGAGCAAATAGGCTCAACCCAAAAACTAGATTACCAATTCAAGCTTTGGTTTCCTATACCAAAGCTAAAAGCTAGATGCTTTTAGGTTCCAAAATTTTTTCAAAGCTTTTGCTACAAAGTTATAGAGCCAAATGTGTGTTACTTAGAGAGATTAGATTATATTGGCATGATATATAACAACTGTAACACCCCGAACCCGAGGCCGTCGCCGGAGTCGAACACGAGGTGTTAACAGACTTCAAACCACTTAAAAAAATTTCCTAGACAAACTGCCGATCTGCGTACTAGTCGCTTTAAAAATCATATCTTGAGTTCTGAAACTAGAAATCCAGTTCCGTAAATTTTCCCTGAAACTAGACTCATATGTCCATCTACATATTTTTTTCTAGAATTTTTTGTTGGACCAATTAGTACAGTTTATTAGTCAAAGTCTCACATGTTATGGGGATCGACTACACTGACCTTTGCGCATTACGACTTGGATATCTCCCTGTACAGGGCTTCATTACTGATGTCGTTTATTTATATAGAAACTAGACTCGAAGGGGAATCTATGCACATATGGCATGACTTCTAATTATCTCTGGTTAATTTATAATGAATTTCCAAAGTCGTAACATGGAATCCAGAAATTGCTCTGGCCCTGTTTCACAAGAGTTTAATTATCTCCTAACATACAGCTCATATGGTCGTTTCGTTTCTTCTATATGAAAATAGACTCATCGAGATTCGATTACATAATTTATTCATTAATTAATTCCACTCCTACTATTTTTAGTGATTTTTCAATCTCACGTCACTGCTGCTGCCAGCATCTGTTACTAAAGCAACTATGCCTATTTCGTGATTTCTCCTTGATCTAACTAGTAATTCATCATACATATCACAAATTATGATCATGACTAGCCATGCCAAGGGCTAATCATTGTCAAACATCTCCCTACTACACTATTGCCATATCATGAATTTTGACACCAAAAATAATCAACCATGACATATGGCATAAAAATCGAATTTCCAAGACTTACGACCTAACATTATAGAACCAAATCCAACCGAACATTTATGCCATTTTCGCATGGCTAAAAGTTTACATACCAAATTTCAACAAAACATATTAGCCTATACATGCTGAAATGTTCTCCTAGACCGACTAAAAAGAAGATACCAAAATTGCTAGCCGGTGTGATGACTTCGATGACGGCCCGATCACGCAAAAGAGACGAGTCCAAGAAACCTAAAATAGGTGACAAGGAAACACCGAGTGAGTATATAACTCAGTAAGTCATAAGCAATGCACTACCATCCATTAATAACATTATCACAAGAGGAAACAAAATGGAACGAGGCTAGTTACTCCATCCATACCGAACCATACCATAGTTCCTTAGACCTATCGGTTCAATCTCATACCAAGTCATGCATTCACATTCCATATACTAATCAATAGGATATTTGAGGCATTTTCATACATCATTGTATTTTCGTTACAATCATACAACTAAACGACCTTTCACCTATTCCACGATAAATCTTATGTACGTGACTTCAATTATAATTGTCGCATAGGTTCAAACTTACCAAGCTCAACTCCAAATATAAACATAGCGCCTATTAGCCATGAACTCAAGGTACTTACCCGATCCGCTGTCCGTGATCAACTCAATAATGTCGCACACTTAGTGTCCATAGTGGTTCAAAAGTATATATTAAGTCCGCACACTCAGTGCTATATAATCAACTCGCACACTTAGTGCTATATAATCAAACTCGCACATTTAGTGCTATATAATCAAACTCGCACACTTAGTGCTGTACAATTTAAACCCGCACACTTAGTGCCAATCTCATGATCATAAATGTTTATACCCGCACACTTAGTGCCGAGATCAACAACTCAATACATCTCACCTCTTTTCTTTTCATTCAACACTTTCATCACCACATGCATACATGTATATATATATATTTATCATTCCATTCAGCATCATTACATAGACGTTATGACCATTTAAATTAATACAAACTATATGCTTAATGACTTACTTTGTGTTGGTAAGACGGTTCCAACTCGGCTACTCGATGATCTTTTCTTTGCCTTTGCTTGATTCTCCTCCTTTAACTCCTTGAGCTTAATCAATAAATCAACTAGTTTAACCATCTTGCTAAACATTCATAATTCAATTACACATGCATATGTATGTCTGTATATTCGGCAACCATCCTCACTAATTACCCATTTAGTCGATTATACACATAATTAAAGGTAACATCACGAATGGGCATACTTATGTATATATATATGCATATATATATACTTCGGAATGGGCATCACAATTAGATTTAACACCACCTTCATACTCAATTAGATGGCCGAATGCATGTATATATGCACAATGTCAACTATAACATCATTTAAACACCTAATTTCATCTCATGAACACTCGACCCATTTTTACCCCATATGGCCGAATGTGTAAGATTACATTCAACACCACTGATGTACTTAATTCGGTGGCCAAATATACCAAGTTAGACTTGACATTATACGTCACAAGAACTCTAATTTAATTTGTCAATTGCTTGGCCAAGAAATCACAAGTGCCTTATCTACAACCTATTCGGCCTTACTACTTAAACTTAGCCTTTCATACATTTATCTCTATTGTTTTAGAAGGCCGACTCCTTATGTGTTCCAACATCTAGCTTACTCAATTCAACACATCAAAACGACATTTAGGCCGATTTTGCTAGCACACAAGCCTTTGATCGAATGTCCTTGACCTCTAGTCACCTAAATTTTTATTCTTTAAAACTCATCCAACTCATATTTTTCATTGACAACCTCCTTAACTTCAATTTATTCACATCTTTAATCATGGACCATTATTTAACAATAATTCATGTATCCTTTTTATTAAACACTCAAAATCAACCATCTTCATACCTCATCACCAAAGACATCAAAATACCAACCAAGAATGTAACATTCATGGCCGAATATCATCTCCATCAATTAACAAAATTTGAACCATGGCTAGGTAGATTTCAAACTTACAACTTAAAATATACATGAATCTCAAAGAATAATATCAAACATACCTCAATCTAGTTACATGCATGGCCAAACTTCTTAGAAACTTTTCCCCTAGGCACCGAATATTCAAGAGCTTCTTAATCAACTTAAAGGTGACCAAATGCCTTAACTTCAATTTCTTCTTTTTCTTTTCAATTCGGCCAAGAAGAACCAAAGAACACAACTTGTTTTTCTTTCTTCCTTAGAACATTCGCCAAGGGAAATGAAGAAAGATGGACACTTTTTTTTGTTTTTTTCTTTCTAGTTTCGGCAAAATGGGGGGGGGACAACCACACACTTTTTTTTTTGTTTTCATCATATTCCCTTTCATTATTTTATGCTCATGCTCCTTATTTTATCATACTTCCCATGAAACACTAACTCAACATGTTTATGACATGTTCTTGCCCATCACACTTGGTCTACCATGCTTGTCATGGCCGGCCACTACTAATTAAGGGGGGAAATTGACATGCAAGTCCCCCCTTTTTATTTCATGCACTAATAGATCCTTATGCTTTGACCTATCACATTTCAAAATTTTCTCACATAAGTCCTATTTACTAAAATTCACCTACAATTAAACAAAATTCAAACACGAAATTTTCACACATGCACATGTACATATAATGAGCATCAATTATGACGGTTAATTATTTTATGACTCGGTTTAGCGGTCCCGAAACCACTTCCCGACTGGGTCAATTATGGGCTGTCACAACTCTTCCCCACTTAAGACATTTTCGTCCCCGAAAATCTTACCGGTAAATAAGTTTGGGTATCGTTCTTTCATCGAGCTCTCGGTTTCCCAAGTAGCTTCCTCGATCCCGTGTTTGAGCCATAACACCTTTACTAGCGGAACCCTTTTGTTTCGCAACTCCTTCACTTCACGAGCTAAGATACGCATCGGTTCTTCTTCAGAACTCATATCGGCTTGAATTTCAACCTCTGATGGGCTAATTATGTGCGACGGATCAGATCTATAGCGTCGAAGCATCGAAACATGAAAGACGTCGTGGATCTTTCAAGTTCAGGGGCAAAATCAATCGATACGCAACTGGACCAACTCGTTCGGAGATTTCGTACGGCCCAATGAATCTCGGACTCAACTTGCCCTTACGGCCAAATCTGAGTACCTTTTTCCAAGGCGAAACTTTAAGAAACACTTTATCTCCCACCTGATATTCAATGTCTTTTCGTTTCAATTCCGCATACGATTTCTGACGATCTGTGGCTGCTTTCAGACTTTCACAGATTACCTTTACTTTCTGTTCGGCATCTTTAATCAAATCAACTCCGAAAATTTTACTTTCACCGAGCTCGGTCCAAAACAATGGTGTACGGCATTTACGACCGTACAAAGCCTCGTAAGGTGCCATCTTAATACTTGATTGAAAACTATTGTTGTAAGCGAATTCAATCAAAGGTAAATACCGTTCCCATGAACCACTAAACTCGAGGATGCAACATCTCAACATATCCTCAAGTATCTGAATTATCCGCTCGGGTTGACCATCGGTTTGTGGATGAAAAGCGGTGCTAAAATGCAGCTTGGTACCCAAAGCTTCTTGCAATTTCTTCCAAAATCGCGAGGTGAATCTCGGATCTCTATCCGACACGATAGAAATAGGTACCCCGTGTAATCTCACAATCTGAGAAACATACAATTCGGCTAGTTTATCCAATGAAAAATCCGTACGCACGGGGATAAAGTGAGCCGACTTAGTCAGTCTATCAACAACAACCCAAATCGCATCCTTCTTACTTGCTGACAATGGCAGTCTGGACACAAAGTCCATTGTGACTCGATCCCATTTCCACTCGGGTATCATGATCGGCTGAAGTAATCCTGAAGGCACTTGATGTTCCGCTTTCACTTGTTGACATATTAAACATCTCGAAACAAAGTCGGAGATGTCTCGTTTCATACCATGCCACCAAAACCGACGTTTCAAATCGTTTTACATTTTCGTACTCCCCGAGTGAATTGACATTCGGCTACAATGGGCTTCGTTCAGAATCATCGAAATGAGTTCTGAATTTCTTGGAACACACAACCGACTTCTGAACCTCAAACAATCGTCATCATCAATTTGAAATTCGGATTCCATATTCGGAACACATTCAGCCCGTTTTGCAACCAATTCATCGTCGACTTTCTGAGCTTCACGAATTTGACGAATCAATAATGGTTTGGCCTTTAATTCAGCTACTAACACATTGTCGGGTAGAACAGACAAGTGCACATTCATCGCTCGTAAAGCAAATAGTGATTTCTGGCTTAAGGCGTCTGCAACCACATTAGCCTTTCCCGGGTGGTAATCAATGACAAGCTCGTAATCTTTCAACAACTCAAGCCAATGCCTTTGTCGCAGATTTAAGTCTCTTTGAGTCATCAAATATTTGAGACTTTTGTGATCCGAAAATACATGGCACTTTTCACCAAATAAGTAATGTCGCCATATTTTTAAAGCGAATACGATGGCAGCTAGTTCGAGATCATGGGTCGGATAATTTTTCTCATGTGGCTTTAATTGTCTCGACGCATAGGCCACCACTCGACCTTCTTGCATCAATACGCAACCCAACCCAAGTAGGGATGCGTCACTATAAATGACAAACTCTTTGCCTGATTCGGGTTGCACTAAAATTGGAGCTTCAGTCAAATAAGTTTTCAGTTGATCGAAACTTTTCTGACATTTCTCCGTCCATTCAAACTTAGCATCCTTTTGAAGTAGCTTCGTCATTGGTGTGGCTATCATCGAGAAACCTTTTACAAATCGTCGGTAATAACCGGCGAGCCCCAGGAAGCTCCGAACTTCGGTAATATTTCTTGGAGGCTTCCAGTTAAGTATGGCTGAAATTTTGCTCGGGTCAACTCGAATACCCGATGCGGATACCACATGACCCATGAAGCTAACCTCTCTTAATCAGAACTCACACTTACTGAACTTAGCATATAACTGCTTATCCCGCAAAATTTGCAACACTAATCTCAGGTGCTCAGCATGTTCGGTCTCATCTCTTGAATAGACCAAGATGTCATCAATGAACACAACTACGAACCGGTCCAAATACTGTCTGAAGATCCGATTCATCAAATCCATAAATACCGCAGGGGCATTAGTGAGCCCAAACGGCATCACTAAGAACTCGTAGTGACCATATCTCGTTCTGAAGGCAGTTTTGGGTATGTCCAAATCTCGAATTCGCAACTGATAATAGCCCGATCTCAAATCTATTTTTGAGAACACTGAGGCTCCCTTCAGTTGGTCGAACAAATCATCGATACGCGGTAACGGATATTTGTTCTTTATTGTCACTTTATTCAGCTGACGATAGTCAATGCACAACCTCATGGTTCCGTCCTTCTTTTTCACGAACAATACTGGTGCACCCCAAGGTGAGAAACTTGGTCGAGCGAAACCTCTATCCGTCAACTCTTGCAATTGAGCTTTCAATTCCTTTAACTCGGTTGGTGCCATACGATACGGAGCTATCGAAATTGGCGTAGTTCCAGGTACAAGCTCAATACCAAACTCTACCTCCCGAACAGGTGGTAAACCCGGTAATTCTTCAGGAAAAACATCCGGGTATTCACAAACCACCGGTACAGATTCGGGTTTTTTTTCTAATTCTTTGTCATCAAGTACATACGCAAGGTATGCTTCGCACCATTTACTTACATATTTCTGGGCCAACATTGAGGATATTACAGCTGGCAACCCCCTTAAGTCCGTAGACTCAACTCGGATTATCTCGTTATTTGCGCACCTCAAATCGATGGTTTTTCTTTTGCAGTTCACCACTGCATCATGTACGGTCAACCAATCCATACCAAGAATAACATCAAATTCGTCAAACGGAAAAAGCATCAAATCGGCCGGAAAATAGGATTCTCGGATTATTAGAGGGCATCTCTTACACACTTTATCAACAAGTACGTATTGACCCAAAGGGTTTGACACTCAAATTACGAACTCAGTAGACTCAACAGGTAGAGTCTTACTGGATGCTAAGGTTTCACATACATATGAATGAGTAGAGCCAGGGTCAATCAATGCAATCACATTAGTATCAAAGAGAGTGAAGGTACCAGTGATGACGTCAGGGGAGGATGCCTCCTCTCGTGCGCGAATGGCATATGCTCTAGCAGGAGTACGGTTCTCAGCTCGAACAGCCATATCAGAGGCCCCTCTCTGACTACCACCCCTACCTCCTAAAATTCTCGGTGGTCTACCTCTAGTTGTCACTCCACTAGGTCTTGCACCTTGAATCTTATTCTTCTCATCAAGCTCCGTGCAATCTCTAATGAAGTGGTCCTTCGAACCGCATCCGTAACAGGCCCTGTTAGTAGACTTACCCCAACATTCACCTAGGTGTCGTCTTCCGCATTGGGGACATTCAGGTTTCTCTTGACGATTATTGCCCACACTAGCTACCGAAGTAGCTCGGGAGTCCGTCGGTGGTCGTGCTCTGATGGAAATTCTCGCAGTCGTCCTCGACTTATTAGTGTCCTCCCTGAACTTCTTTACAGCTGAGAACGGAGCTTTACCCGTCGATCTTTTACGATAGTCTCTAGCTTCAAATTCAGCCTTCTTCTTCTCCTTTCCAAGTTCTTCCGCCTTGCAGGCTCGTTCGACTAGTGTCACGAATTCTTTTATCTCCAAAATACCCACTAGTAGCTTTAAATCTTCAGTCAACCCTTCTTCGAATCTTTTGCACATAGCAGCCTCATCAGCTACACACTCCCGGGCATACCTACTGAGTCTTACGAATTCATGTTCGTATTCAGATACTGTCATACGGCCTTGCTTGAGTTCCAAGAATTCCTTATGCTTTTGGTCAATGAACCGTTGACTAATATATTTCTTTCGAAATTCCGTTTGAAAGAAGTCCCAAGTAACTCGTTCGTTTGGGACTATGGAAATCAGGGTCCTCCACCAATAGTAGGCTGAGTCCCGCAACAAGGATATAGCACACTTTAGACATTCATCGGGCGTGCATGACAGTTCATCAAACACCCGAATGGTGTTATCAAGCCAGAACTCGGCCCTTTCAGCATCATTAGTAACTATGGCCCTGAACTCCTCAGCCCCACGCTTCCTAATCAAGTCTACAGGTGGCTTACTCAGCCTCACAGGATCAGTAACTGATGGCATTACGGGCTCTTGGGGTGGATTATTCAAATTCGGGAATTGTTGGACAGCCGGATTGGTTCGGGCATATTGCGTGACCCACTCATTCATCATGGTAAAGAAGGCTTGTTTAGCCCCCTCACCTTGATTATTCGCAGATGACTGAGGTTCAACAGGCGGCGTCCCTTGTGCAGGAGCAGCCGCTACGCTTTCAACGTCATCCGCCAAGGTTCTCTCTACACCGGGATCCATTTACTAATCAAAACAAAAATTTTAACCGTCAGAAGTCATCACACATTTAAACATTAACATTAAGGCATGTACAGCTAGACTCATACGTGCTATGGTAGTCCTAGAACCGACTAAACCATAGCTCTGATACCAATCAAATGTAACACCCCGAACCCGAGGCCGTCGCCGGAGTCGAACACGAGGTGTTAACAGACTTCAAACCACTTAAAAAAATTTCCCAGACAAGCTGCCGATCTGCGTACTAGTCGCTCTAAAAATCATATCTTGAGTTCTGAAACTTGAAATCCAGTTCCGTAAATTTTCCCTGAAACTAGACTCATATACCCATCTACATATTTTTTTCTAGAAATTTTTTGTTGGGCCAATTAGTACAGTTTATTAGTCAAAGTCTCCCATGTTACGGGGATAGACTACACTGACCTTTGCGCATTACGACTTGGATATCTCCCTGTACAGGGCTTCATTACTGATGTCATTTATTTCTATAGAAACTAGACTCGAAGGGGAATCTATGCACATATGGCATGACTTCTAATTATCTCTGGTTAATTTATAATGAATTTCCAAAGTCGGAACAGGGAATCCAGAAATCGCTCTGGCCCTGCTTCACAAGAGTTTAATTATCTCCTAACATACAGCTCATATGGTTGTTTCGTTTCTTCTATATTAAAATAGACTCATAGAGCTTCGATTACATAATTTATTCATTAATTAATTCCACTCCTACTATTTTTAGTGATTTTTCAATCTCACGTCACTGCTGCTGCCAGCATCTGTTACTAAAGCAACTATGCCTATTTCGTGATTTCTCCTTGATCTAACTAGTAATTCATCATACATATCACAAATTATGATCATGACTAGCCATGCCAAGGGCTAATCATTGTCAAACATCTCCCTACTACACTATTGCCATATCATGAATTTTGACACCAAAAATAATCAACCATGACATATGGCATAAAAATCGAATTTCCAAGACTTACGACCTAACATTATAGAACCAAATCCAACCGAACATTTATGCCATTTTCGCATGGCTAAAAGTTTACATACCAAATTTCAACAAAACATATTAGCCTATACATGCCGAAATGTTCTCCTAGACCGACTAAAAAGAAGATACCAAAAGTTGCTAGCCGGTGTGATGACTTCGATGACGGCCCGATCACGCAAAAAGAGACGAGTCCAAGAAACCTAAAATAGGTGACAAGGAAACACCGAGTGAGTATATAACTCAGTAAGTCATAAGCAATACACTACCATCCATTAATAACATTATCACAAGAGGAAACAAAATGGAACGAGGCTAGTTACTCCATCCATACCGAACCATACCATAGTTCCTTAGACCTATCGGTTCAATCTCATACCAAGTCATGCATTCACATTCCATATACTAATCAATAGGATATTTGAGGCATTTTCATACATCATTGTATTTTCGTTACAATCATACAACTAAACGACCTTTCACCTATTCCACGATAAATCTTATGTACGTGACTTCAATTATAATTGTCACATAGGTTCAAACTTACCAAGCTCAACTCCAAATATAAACATAGCGCCTATTAGCCATGAACTCAAGGTACTTACCCGATCCGCTGTCCGTGATCAACTCAATAATGTCGCACACTTAGTGTCCATAGTGATTCAAAAGTATATATTAAGTCCGCACACTCAGTGCTATATAATCAACTCGCACACTTAGTGCTATATAATCAAACTCGCACACTTAGTGCTATATAATCAAACTCGTACACTTAGTGCTGTACAATTTAAACCCGCACACTTAGTGCCAATCTCATGATCATAAATGTTTATACCCGCACACTTAGTGCCGAGATCAACAACTCAATACATCTCACCTCTTTTCTTTTCATTCAACACTTTCATCACCACATGCATACATGTATATATATATTTATCATTCCATTCAGCATCATTACATAGACGTTATGACCATTTAAATTAATACAAACTATATGCTTAGTGACTTACTTTGTGTTGGGTAAGACGGTTCCAACTCGGCTACTCGATGATCTTTTCTTTGCCTTTGCTTGATTCTCCTCCTTTAACTCATTGAGCTTAATCAATAAATCAACTAATTTAACCATCTTGCTAAACATTCATAATTCAATTACACATGCATATGTATGTCTGTATATTCGGCAACCATCCTCACTAATTACCCATTTAGTCGATTATACACATAATTAAAGGTAACATCACGAATGGGCATACTTATGTATATATATATGCATATATATATACTTCGGAATGGGCATCACACTTAGATTTAACACCACCTTCATACTCAATTAGATGGCCGAATGCATGTATATATGCACAATGTCAACTATAACATCATTTAAACACCTAATTTCATCTCATGAACACTCGACCCATTTTTACCCCATATGGCCGAATGTGTAAGATTACATTCAACACCACCGATGTACTTAATTAGGTGGCCAAATATACCAAGTTAGACTTGACATTATACGTCACAAGAACTCTAATTTAATTTGTCAATTGCTTGGCCAAGAACTCACAAGTGCCTTATCTACAACCTATTCGGCCTTACTACTTAAACTTAGCCTTTCATACATTTATCTCTATTGTTTTAGAAGGCCGACTCCTTATGTGTTCCAACATCTAGCTTACTCAATTCAACACATCAAAACGACATTTAGGCTGATTTTGCTAGCACACAAGCCTTTGACCGAATGTCCTTGACCTCTAGTCACCTAAATTTTTATTCTTTAAAACTCATCCAACTCATATTTTTCATTAACAACCTCCTTAACTTCAATTTATTCACATCTTTAATCATGGACCATTATTTAACAATAATTCATGTATCCTTTTTATTAAACACTCAAAATCAACCATCTTCATACCTCATCACCAAAGACATCAAAATACCAACCAAGAATGTAACATTCATGGCCGAATATCATCTCCATCAATTAACAAAATTTGAACCATGGCTAGGTAGATTTCAAACTTACAACTTAAAATATACATGAATCTCAAAGAATAATATCAAACATACCTCAATCTAGTTACATGCATGGCCAAACTTCTTAGAAACTTTTCCCCTAGGCACCGAATATTCAAGAGCTTCTTAATCAACTTAAAGGTGACCAAATGCCTTAACTTCAATTTCTTCTTTTTCTTTTCAATTCGGCCAAGAAGAACCAAAGAACACAACTTGTTTTTCTTTCTTCCTTAGAACATTCGGGCAAGGGAAATGAAGAAAGATGGACACTTTTTTTTTGTTTTTTTCTTTCTAGTTTCGGCAAAATGGGGGGGGGAACAACCACACACTTTTTTTTTGTTTTCATCATATTCCCTTTCATTATTTTATGCCCATGCTCCTTATTTTATCATACTTCCCATGAAACACTAACTCAACATGTTTATGACATGTTCTTGCCCATCACACTTGGTCTACCATGCTTGTCATGGCCGACCACTACTAATTAGGGGGGAAATTGACATGCAGGTCCCCCCTTTTTATTTCATGCACTAATAGATCCTTATGCTTTGACCTATCACATTTCAAAATTTTCTCACATAAGTCCTATTTACTAAAATTCACCTACAATTTAACAAAATTCAAACACGAAATTTTCACACATGCACATGTACATATAATGAGCATCAATTATGACAGTTAATTATTTTTATGACTCGGTTTAGCGGTCCCGAAACCACTTCCCGACTAGGGTCAATTTTGGGCTGTCACAACAACTCTTTTGGTTGTGATTCACTTGGTGTTATTGAAGAAAAAAGAGCTGAAATGGAGGGTTTGGTTGAGAAAAAAGGTTTTGAAGTGAAAAGTGAAAGATTTGGTGAAAATGGGGTTCAAAAGGGGACCTTTGCTGTTGTGCTTGAAGACAAGGGTCTTACAAGTAGTTCAAGTTCTTATCTTATCAAAAAAAAAAGTTTTGAACTAATTACAAAGAGGTATCTAGTTTTAGTCAAAAGTTAAAAAAAATTATCACATGTTAGTTATTAGACCTGATCATGGGTCGGGTCACCCGGCTTGGTCGAAAAGTGGAAGGGTTTGATAAAAAATATAGGCCAAAAAAATGGGCTTGGAAATAAAATAAGGCCCATATAAATGAGTCGGGCCTTGGGTAAGCTTTTTTGGCCCAGGCCCATCCTAACCCGAATTTGCAAAAAAAAAAACTATTGTTATTTTGTTATTATTTTTTCACTATTTTGATGTCATTTCACTATTATATTGCTACTATTTTGTTATTGTTTGGATATTTTATAACTCTTATTTTATTTTAAATTTTGCTACTATTTTAGAGGTATTTACTTGTTAAATTGCACCTATTTTAGTGTTATTTAAGTATAAAGACTTTTTAAATTTATTTTCAATTTCTCAAAAATTATTTATTTTAATATTTTTAGTGTATTTGATGTATTATATGTAACGTCCCAAAAATAGAAGTAACTATTTTTGTATGTTGTGTGCATAAATTCATGTCTGCTTCAGTGGTTGGGTGTCCTGAGGGGTGTTAGAGAAGTCCTGAGTTCAAGCTGTGGCTGGTACAAAATCTTGTTTTGCTTGAATAAACCCTGGCCTCTTGACAATAGGGTTCTTAAATAAATGTGGTTAGGATGTGTCATAAAAAGCTTGCTGGTTCAGGGGATAGTGGCGTGTTACTTCTGCTAGGAGACTTGAGTTCGAGTCCTTTTGCACGAAAAAGGTGTTCATTTTGCTGCTGTGCCATGTAAGAGATTGAATGGCAATCGAACTTTGAGGTTAGTGGGTGGTTGGAGTGTTTGAGGGGTAGTGGGTGTGTTGCCGAATCTTAGGAGGAGATTGAGAGGGTTTGAATTGGTCGATTAAGGGATGAGAGGAGATATTTGGGGAGAGATTTGAGGAGTGGATCAAGGAGTGAGGAACAATGAGTAGTTGGCCGAAACTGGGATTCTCCATGATGCCAATTCGGTCATAAGCTAGTGGGGGTGCCGAAATTGTGTGTTTGTGTTGCTCTCCTTTTCATCGGTTTTTCTTTCTAGTCTTTCCTTGCGTTTTTGGGGTTGAGGCTGAATTGACCCTTTGGAATATTTCCTTTTTGTTCTTCAAACCCTAGCCGAATAACCTTTCTTTCCCCATCTCTTTTCCTTTGGTTTAAGCACCTTTGTCTCTTTGCTAAAACCGAACATTATTGACTTTTTCCCTCATCTTTTTCTGTCGGCTCTATAGCTATTGATTGCTTCTCTTTTCTTTATTAAACCAGTTTGTTTATCACCTCTCTTTAGTTAGTATTTTAGCTGAATACTACTTCACCCTCTACTCTCTTGTCTTTGATTTTGTGGTTGGGTTTGAGGAATTCACTAACAATCGGTAAGTGCCTTTGATTCTCTCTTTTTATTTCTCCTCCCCATTATGATCTTCTGTTAATATCTTCTCTTCTCTACTGTTTGCTGCTAGGGGTACGATTGTACCACTTTGTCCCTATCACTTGACATTCTTTCGGCTTTCGTGGTGTGTGTAGGCCTACTGTCCCTTTCTCTGAAGTGATCCTAAATTTTTTGGTAGGTCTCTGTTTGGTTGCTGTTCTTCGACTTTTTCTTACTTTCCCTTTCTGCTGTGTTAATCCTGTAGCTAACACCACCTTTTACTGTCGATTTATTAAGAGGGTTTGGTGATCAAATATATTCAGCAGTTTGAGTGTTTTAACCACTTGTGTTCATTCAAGGCAGGTACCTAATGTTTTTGGGATTAGGTATGAAAGAGGAGGGTGTTTTGCACAGTTGCCAATCGGCTAAAGGAATGTTTTGAATGAATGTAGGTTTATTGCTCGTAGACTTTAACACCTTATACTCAGTTTCGCAAACAGGTGTGTAATCACACTACAAAAACTGTTAATCAGCAAAAGCCGAAAAACTTGGCTATAGATGCTATATGAGCATACGCTCGCTCGTGTAGTGACCCGACGCATAAAACGTGGGCGCTCAGTAGAAGAGACCACCATGAGAGATATCATGGGCTTAGGTCATTCTGGGCCACGTTGGGCCATGTGGGCCCCATATGGGTAAACCACACGAACATGTGGAGATTATTGGGCCAGACTGTGTAGCTCACATGGCCAAGGTCATTTTTGGGCCTTATGGGCCACACGAGCATGTGGGCCCACATGGGTCGAATTATGGGCTTGGGCCATTTTCACTGTTTGATTGTTAAGGTTGCACGGGTCACCCGAGACAACTGTGGGCCTACTGTTGGGTCGGTAAATATACTCAGACCCTAATCTATTGAAATGAGTGTTATACCCCTATGAGGTAAATGACCGATTTACCCTTATGTGATGTATGATTGTTTGAGCATGTCATTATTATTGTAAATACATTTATATTATGTTGCATTGCATGGAGTGGGATATATGATATTGGAGCAAGTGTACTGAGAGGCTATAAGGCTATTACTAGCAGCTCTGCTGCAAATACTGTTTTAGTGCCGCAACCAGTGCTATATTTTAAAATGTAGGGATAGGTGGTCGATTTTATCCCCACATGGAGTGTAGGGCTCAACAGAGTAGAGTGTAGAGGATGGATGGTTAGGTTTTTTTCTGATTGCATTTTTTATACTGTTACTGTATTGGGCTAAGGCCCTAACTAAGATTGAACTGCTACTGAAACAGGCTTAGGCTTAGGCGAGTCGGTGCTGCGAAGGACTCGGTGGGGGCCACACGACTGCTTTTGCTACTATTTTAAATTTTCATTCTTTAAGTTTTTAATTTGGGTTTCAGTTATATAATAAGGCCTCTTAAATTTTTTCCTATGTGGGGAATTTAATTACTTTGAATCATACCTGTTAGCAATATGTAACATCCCTAACCCATAACCGTCGCAGGAATAGGTTAAGAGGCATTACCAAACTATAACTCAAATCAGAACCTCATACAACAAATATCATCTCATTATTAATAAAGTCACTCATATACATTCAATATTCACATAAAATCAAGCATACAAAGCTGAAACATGCATTCGGAATTAAATTGATAAATATGAAATTTTCCAAACTTATAAAAACAATTCCACTTATAAAAAGGTCACACGCCCGTGTGAATAGGTTGTGTGCCTCACACAGCCTAGACACACTTGTGTGTCAAAGCCATGGCAAAACAGAGCATGCATACTGAATTTTTCCCATGGCCAACAGACACGCCCGTGTACTATAGCCGTGTGATACATAGCTAACTACTGACTTAAGCCCACGGCCACAAGGCATGCCCGTGTGCCCTGACCGTGTGGCACAATACAGGCTTGGTTTAAGCCAACTTGCCACCCCTTTTTTGGCCATTCCTACAAGTAATGCAAATACGCATAATTCTACCTTCAATTCAGCTAGTCTTTATGCTATGGCATTCATCATTTATAACATAACAATATTAACCATTTCTCTACTCATTAACCTTACCAATTCATGTTAAACACAAGGTATATTCATACCAAATCATTCCCTTCTATTCATCATCCAAACCCAAACTAAATCTACTAAATTTACCATTCCATTCGTCCAATTAAAACATACCACAATAGCATATTAACATCACATATCATAAACCATTTTCAACTTTGAATTCAAACACAAACTAGCCAAATCACTTGGCTAAATATATATATGTATATCACAAAACATACTTCCTTAACTACTAGCCTATACATATCATACTTCAAAATATACAGCTTCTAAAGTACCAAAATGAGGTTCGATAGTGTGGCAACGATCCTTGACGATCCCCGAGCTTGGTAGCTTCGATATATACAAAACAATTCAAACACACACACAAAGTAAGCTTTCAAAAGCTTAGTAAGCTCGTACTCAAATCATCAACAGTATATGAAACATAAAATGACAATATATGAGTATTTGCACAATTTCAATCCATAAGACCATATTAACTCAATGAAATTCACATACATAACATCATCTACCACTTAGGTATTATACATACCTAAATCTTCCCGTACTTATTCACTTTCGTACTTACCTCTTGTTGAATGTTGTAAGACTTTCCATAACTTATTCGTATTTTAGACATCTGCACACTTAGTGCTATAAGATTAGTCAAAGCTAAATATTTCCACACACTTACTGCCATCTCAAATAATCGAGAATAAGTCTGAATCACACACTTAGTGCCTTAAGTAGCCGAAGCTAGTTTAAATCGCATACTTAGTGCCAAAGCTAGTTTAAATCGCACACTTAGTGCCAAAACTTCTGATTGATCATCATATTATCCAATTCAATTATATACAACCCATGTATAATAAAGGCATCAAAGCTTACTTAACATCATATTTTAAGTACGAACTTACCTCGTGCTCGAAGGTGTCAACTCGAACGTTTATTCTATAATCTTCGATTTTCCTCAATCTAAATCCGAACTCCTCTTTTCTTGATCTATAAGTATTCAAAATTAATCCTTTTATTCACCAAATAATTCAATTCAATCCATAAACACGTATTTAGGGAAATTTGCAAACTAGCCCTCACATTTTCACATTTTGACACTTTAGTCCCTATTTCATAAAATCACAAAATACACATAATTTTCATATACACAAGCTTAGCTGAATTCTCCTAGTACTCATACTAGTTCACACATTTTATTTATTTCACATTTTAGCCCCTCAAAATAACATTTTTACAACTTAGCCCAATTTACTCAATTTCATCAAAAATTCAAAGACAACATATGCCAACCTAAAATATACCTTCTATAATTCACCATTTAAGAACACAAAACTCATGAATTCATGCATGGCATATTTCAAAATCATCACCAAAATCAGAAATTGAAGCATGGGCTTTGTAGTATACTAAACAACGATCACAAAAACGTAGAAATTATCAAAAACTGAGTCAAAACCATACCTTAATCACCAAAAATAGTAGCCGACCTCTAGCTTAGCTTTTATCTTTTATTTTCTTTTCAATTTTGGTGAATGAGCATGAAAAATGAGCTTATTTTAAGCTTTGTTTTATTAATATTAACATAAAAATCTAAATGACCATTTTGCCCTTTCATTAAACCAATATAAGTTCACCTAACACATGCCTTTTTATGTCCATTCAAACTTTCCAATGGTAAAATAATCACATAAGGACCTTTATTTTAGAAAGCCAACTCAAATAGGCACTTTAACATCTGGCACACAACTTTTACCTTTTATGCGATTAGGTCCTTTTTACAAATTAGGCACACAAACAATTAAATTTTCACATGAGACTTTCACATATGTCAATTCACTTATAATAGGCACGAAAAGTAATATCAAAATATTTTATGACTCGAATATGTGGTCCCGAAACCACTATTCCTACTAGGGCCAAAACCGGACTGTTACACAATAGGCCGCAGTTTTACTAAAAAGAATGCATGCTTTCAAAACACATGCTATCATAACAAATTTAAACAAACTTTGTTTTAAGAGTACAATTATAAACTAATATGACTAACACTTTGTTATATCAACTTGGATTTTAACAATGGACAAAGAACGAAAAATTTTCATAAAGATCACAACGAGGTTTTTATATGGAACGGATTTTTTTACAACGGAACTACGTTTTTCAAAATTCACTTCAGTGTGACATGTTAGATTTGGCCGTAACGTCTAGCCTGGGTTTGGTGTGTTACATTATATTTTTTAAAATTATTTTTATATAAAAAGATAATATAAAAATTTTTAATATAGGCAAGTCGGGCCAACCTCAGGTTTTAGCTTTTTTATTCGGGTCGGGCTTGGGCCTATAAAATAGGTCTAAAATTTTGTCACGACCCGGGCCAGCTCATGATCACCTCTATTAGTCAGTCAATGTGCTCATATGCCACGTCAATAATTCATTAGTGGATTAGCTGAATTTTTAAAGACAGTTACCTTAAATAGAATGACAAAATTAAAAAAAATAACCAAAATAGAACAAATCCTATTTTGGAGTGACCATAGATGTAATTTACTTTTTTTTTTATTTAATATATAACTAGTTTATTATCAGTTTTGATTTGAGTAAATATATAATTATTTAAATCAATTAAACTAAATTAAAAATATTTTTTTTTAAAATTGTTAATCCAATGATAAATGGCTTTATTAGGCATAAATTGACTTATACTAAATTATGGTTATGATGATTTTACTATGTTTAAATTTAGGATTTTTTATTTATATTTTATTTTGATGAAGTTTAGTTCATTTACATAATATTATTAATTATTCAAATAATTGATATCTTTAATTATTTGATTAAAATGTTGAGGTCAAATTTTTCTTAAAAATATTCATTCTAATTTCATGCAAATATATATATTTTGTGTTTGAAAAATATTTTAAGAGAAATTCGCATAATCATATTAATTGGAATAGTAAAGGATATTGATTATTAGGAGCAACTAATGTCATTGTAAAAGGAGAATACCAAATTATGTCTAATTATAATATAAAGACTAAATCTCAAATGTCAGCATAATAGAGAGATCGAAACTACAATTTAATCATTATCTTATAATGACAAAACAAAAGTAAAAAAAAATAGTGTGAATAGTGAGTTTAAATATTTAGTGCCCTTAATAATTTCGATAGTTACCTGGATTTTCTAAAAACGTTTATTCCATCTCGTCATGTCATTTTTTTTGTCAAAACAATATTTTAAAAAATTCATTAAAAATTTAATCAAAGTAGCCAACAATATTAATCATTTGGACTAAATAATAACATTATAAATATAGGGACCAAATTATATTTAAAATTAAATTTTAAAGATTAAATCTTAATTTTTGATACAGTAGAGAGGCCAAAAATGAGATTTGATCATTTCTTGTAGTATAAAAAAATATGGAACATGTGTGAGGAAAATTTTTATATATAGGTATATTTATATCAAATACTTATATTTTAGCACTTAAATTACAAAAAAATACATATTTGTTTAAATTATAATTAAATATAATTAAATATTATTATGATAACATTTTTTTTACACTTTTATATCATCTTTAAATAAAAGAATTATAAATTATAAATCCAAGATTGAACACATGTTCAATAGTATTGAAGTATGAGTTCATTATCATTCCACCTATATTTGTTATTAAATAAATTTTAACATAACATATTTTCTTTCACTCTCATAATGAAGGTGTCAAAATCTAGTTGTTATTTACAAATTTTGATTTTATTGATGTCATCATCAATTGGGTCCAAACTACATTATGAAATTACAAAAAACCTAACATTTTTAGAAAGCAATAAATATAATTTTGAGTGTATTTTTTTTATCCTTTTCCATACAATTTACAGCAATACATGAAGGCCTTCAATCCCCCTACGACGCACAAAGGGTACTTTGTATGTCGGTTAGTATGTTTCCAATGAAGGATTGAGAAATTCAAAATTTTATGCCTAATGGTCTATATCCTGTCAATTCGGCCTATAAGTTGTTTTGTCTAGTTTCACTAGTATTATTGAGTTCAATATGGAGGGTCCTTGGCATATTCTTTGGGGTTAGGATCTGCCTCCCAAAATTAAAGAATTTATTTGGTGATGCTTGAGGGGTTTTATTCCTTGTTGGGGCCAACTCATATGAAGAGGAATAGCGATCAATCCTTTTTGTTTTCATTATAATCAAGATTAGGAAAGCATTGATCATGTGTTATTACATTGCCCATCTGCTAAGGCTATTTTGCAACTAGTTGGCATTGACGGCCAAGCTGGTTTGATTAAGGAATTTATTGAATCAGTTTTGGTGTCAATCCAAATTGAGCAGGGAAGCCAAATGTTGTGTATTCTGTGAAGGATCTCGTATTTTTGTAATCTAGTTTTTGGAAATAGATTTCCCTGACCGCGGCTCAGATTTTGCATCATGCTCTTTCTTATTTACAGGGCTGGATGGCTACTCTATTGGTCTATAGCTCGTTGATGTTCCCAAACAATTGCCTTGGACCGATGCAAATTACTAGTGCAAGCCTCTATTTGAAATTATAGACTGTAAATTAATTATTCATGAGCACTATTCAAATTAAAAGCGATAATTTATCATCTTACAAATTTAATTATCCATAAGCACTATTCAAATTAAAAGTGATGATTTATCATCCAATGGATACATTTCCATGGTACATGTTTCTCCCAAGAAGTATGTCCAATATAAAGGGTTGTGGCTCTTCAAAACAGTGTTCATTTAGTGCATATAAATAGAGGATTATGGTGCTCACAAATCGCATTTTTTTTACAATCAATCTTTTTTTCAGAAACTAGAGTAAGAGTTAGGTAATTCCTCGATTTTGCTAATCAAAGGAAATTCAAAACTTCATTGTATCCCGAGAGGACCTTTATCTTAACCCTCTAGCAATTTTGTGCGGAGGCAAATAGTTCTGTTTGGAAAGCATCACCTGCACCTCAAAGTCTACTATTTATTTCCATATAGTCTTTGGTTATATCGTCTCCACTAAATATATCCAACAATCAAATATAACTATTCTAGAGATCGCGACAGAGGCTACCACCGCATTCAAAGTGATAAACCAAGAGTTTGTGAAACTTGACAGATTTGATGGTTCAAACTTCAATCATTGGAAGGATAAGATGTTGTTCCTTCTTCCTGTCTTAAATGTGGCGTATGTTCTGCATCCAAACTTACAACCCATGGAGAATCACGCCCCTAATGTAAACTCCGAGGAAATTGTGAAAGTGGCTAAACTCAAGAAGAAGCGTGAAGAAGACAATTTCACATGTCGAGGACACATCCTCAACACCTTGTCTGATCGAATCTATGATCTCTATATGTCGATGCAATCCCCGATGGAAATATGGAAAGATCTTGAAGAGAAATACAACATCGAGCGGCAAGGTACTGATAACTTTTTAATGATGAAGTATTTCGAATTCAAAATGCTTGATAGTATCCCAATCATGGATCAAGTCCATGAATTACAAGTCCTTGTAAGCAGGCTTCATGACTTGAAAGTTGTTATTCCGGAATTGTTACAAGTCAGGGCTATCATCTCAAAGTTTCCCTCATCTTGGAACAATTATCGAAAGAAACTTTTGCATATGGCAGAGGACTTCACTTTGGAGAAAATACTTAGGCATTTGCATATTGAAGAGGAAAATCGAAAGCGTGATGCAGTGTATCATCCCCAAAGTTCTAAAGTGAACCATGTGATCAAGTCAAAGAACTCTCGAATTGGAAAGTGAAAGGCCACATCTGATACCAAGGATGCGCAAGACAATAAGAAAAAATCTCACAATTGTTACAATTGCAATAAGAAAAGAAACTATCTTAAGGATTGTAAACTTTTCAAAAACAAGCCATGACTGATAAGTCCTGTAATTGATGGCTCGACTTTGTAGCTATAGTTCATACGTGTAATGACTGGAAACAATTCAAGAGTTATGAACTAGTGGCAAACCATGAAGTGCTTATGGGCAACTATCAATCGGTTAAGGTGCTCAGTCGAAGGACGGTGGAACTCAACTTCACATTTGGAAAGAAATTGACTTTGACCAATATGTTGCATGTTCCATATGCGAGAAAGAATTTGGTGTTCGCAAGTATTCTGTGTAACAAGGGGTTCAATATTACCTTGGAATCCGATAAGTTTGTCTTGCTTAAGGGTGATATATGTGTAGGAAAAAGATATTGTAACGAGGATATGTTCAAGTTGAGCATTGATAGAATAAAGTTAATTCTTCTACTTATATTGTTGAGTCTTATACTGTATGGCATACGCGTTTAGCACATTCTAATTCTAAATCTTTACAATATATGCAAAAGAATGGTTATATCAATCCAAATAATGATGAGTTTGTGGATAAATTTAAAAGTTGTATTCAATCAAAAATTACCAAGAAGTCGTTTCCTAATAAGTGTGAAAGGAATTTCGCGAATGTTAGATTTAATTCATTCAGATGTTT
Organism: Gossypium hirsutum; assembly: GCF_007990345.1. Classification (NCBI taxonomy): domain Eukaryota; kingdom Viridiplantae; phylum Streptophyta; class Magnoliopsida; order Malvales; family Malvaceae; genus Gossypium; species Gossypium hirsutum. The sequence continues at coordinate 50,265,057 of NC_053436.1, read as the reverse complement.
ATGAATTAAATGGAACTCTAACAAGAGGTTGAAAATGATATTTTATCACTTTTATAGACGACTTCTCTATATTTACTTATGTGTATCTCATGAGAAGTAAAAACGAGGTTTTGATATGTTTAAACGTTTTGAGAATTTTGTTTAGTAAGAATATCAAAGTGCTTCATAGTGATAGAGGTGGTGAATATTTTTCAAATGAATTTAATATATTTTTTGAGGAACAAGGTATGGTACACAAGTGTTCCGCGCCTTGTAGAAAATGGTTTGGCAAAAAAAAAGAATCATACCTTAGTGGATATGGTTAACTCAATGTTGTTAAATGCTAAACTTCCATATAATCTATGGGGTGAAAGCATTATTGACTGCATGTTATATCCTTAATAGAATATCATTGAGAAAATTCAAAGTATCTCCATATGAGTTATGGAAAGGTCAGATGCCAAACCTAGATTATTTCAAAGTGTGGGGGTATTTGGATTACTATAGAGTTCCTGACCAACGAAGAATAAAGTTAGGACCAAGAGCCATCAAGGGTGCATTCTGTAATACCTCTAATCCGTATCCGATACTAAACTAGGGTTATGAGGCATTACCGGACATATCGGAACATTTAATAATCAATTTAGAAATATCATCCACACATCATAGCATCATAGTCAAACATCATTTGAAAGTCCCCTTTTTAGGTCATTGAGACCTTAAACATGCTTTAGAAGGGGTCGGGACTAAACCGAGTACATACAAAATTTCTCAAAAACTTAACAAATTTTCAAAGTTAAAAAAGTCAGACGCCCATGTGATTAGGCCATGTGCTTCACACGGCATTACACACGCCCGTGTGTCTAGGCCGTGGCAAAACAAGGCATACACACTGACTTGTCCCCACGGCCACAAGACACACCCGTGTGCCAGGCCGTGTGAAAATTAGGGAGGCTACTGACTTAGCCACACGGCCATCCACATGGCCGTCCACACCCCTATGTGGTAGCTCGTGTGCCACTCCCACGGCCAGTTGACACACTCGTGTGTCTAGACCGTGTCAAAACTGTAGGGTATACTGCCTTAATTCGAAAGGGTACCCTAGGGGACACATGGCTGTGTAAAATGACTGTGTGTCACACACGGCTGAGACACACACCCGTGTCTCTACCCATGTGGACAAAAATAGGCTATTTGTAAAGCCAATTTGCAACCCTTAATGGTCATCCCTACAAATCCAAAATCAAAGCACAATTTATGACCAAATAGCAACCAAAACCATACTCAAACATGCATAATTCAATCCACAATGTCGCTAATAAATTTCATCCTTATTATCCAAACCAAAACATACCAAACTCATTCCTTCATACATGTCATTATCCCAATTTTTCACATCCATTCTCATATCAAAATCATACCATTTCCATAACTAGTTCACATAACTAACTTACCAAATTGACCATTTTGCACTAGGCCATTTATGCACATCAACAAATACCATTTCTTAACATAACTTATATACCAAAAACCACACCAAATAGAAACTTTAATCTAGCCATATCCTATGGCATGATATACACTTTACAAATCATATTCAAATACTTCTAGCCTATACATGTCATACTTCAATATTCACATTTTCAGAAGGTACCAAAATAGAGTTCGATAGTGTGGTGATGATCCTCGATGATCTCCGAGCTTCCGGTAGCTTCGATAATATATAAAACAATTGAAAATCACGCAAAGTAAGCTTTCAAAAGATTAGTAGGCCATATACAAATTAACTTATCACATAACATAATTCTAAACCAATTAATTCATGTAGCTCATGGCAAAATAAAATCACATATCCATATGTCTCATATAGCTCATTTGATCATTTGATCATAATTCACTCACATATAACATATGTCCACAAATGTACGTATACTTACCTTTCATTCTCAAACATGATATACATTTCAAATGTACCTGAATTTGGATACACATTCACATAGCCATTCGTTGCTCGAAATGCCTGTTGAACCGTACAGAATCAAATAGGATACGCAGATAGCTCAGAAAACTCATACAATGCCAACATCTCAGATGTCGTCTTACATGTAATCAAATATCGATGCCACTATCCTAGACAGGGTCTTACACAAAATCAAATACGATGCCGATGTCCTAGACATGATCTTACATGTAAATCTCAAATCGATGCCAACGTCCCAAACGTGGTCTTACACGAAATCATACATCGGAATCCTATGTAATGACATATGTATCCTAACTATTCCTATTTTGTACGGGACTTTTCGAACTTCGTCACATTATCTGAACTTTCTCGAATTTCTCATTTTCAACTCAAATAGTCATTCATCACAATTCATTAACATCTACATAACAATAATTCAATTCAACACATTTATTTGTATATAGACTTACCTCGTACGGGAATGAACGAAAACGAATGGCTATTCAACTACTTTCGACTTTCCCCAATCTAATTCTATTTTCTTTGGTTCTTGATTTATACACATTCAAATTTAACTCTTTTATTCAAAAAATCATTCAATTCAATCCATTTACACATATTTAGGGCATTTTACAAATTAGCCCTCATATTTTCACATTTTGACATTTTAGTCCTTAATCACAAAAATCACAAAACATACAAAATTTTATATTACACATGCTAGACCGAATTTTTCCTTAGCTCATATAAGGCCACAACTTTCATTTATTTCACATTTTAACCTCTCAATTTCTCATTTTCACAAATTTTTCCAAAATACTCAAATTCATATAAAATTCAAATACAAAACCTATTAACCCAACACATATCTTTCATTTTCCATCAACTAACATCACAAAGGTTACAATTTCATCAATGGCATAACTCAAATTCATCATCAAATTCAAAAATTGAGACATGGGCTTGATAAAACATTAAGAAACAATCATAAAAACATAGAAATCATCAAAAACGGATCAAAACACATACCTAAATTGTGCTTGACAATGGCTGAATGAAAAAAGCTTTAAAACCCTTTCTTTTCTTCTATTTTCAATATGAAAAGATGAACAAAATGGCCACATTTTTGTTTTGTTTTAATTAATACAAAATAATACATCAATTACCATTTTATCCATGATTAATAAACGCATAAAACATTAACATTAAGGCCATTAATGTCCACTCACCATGTAAATGTTTTTTTTACCAACATAAGGACCCCTCATTTAAAGAGACATAGCAATTCAACACTTTAACAATTAAATGGCCATTTTTACACTTTCTGCGATTAGGTCCTTTTTCACAAATCGGCACACAATAAAATTCTCATACAGAATTTTCACACATCTTAATTCACATACTATAAGCACGGAAAATAATATTAAAATATTATTTTGACTCAGGTATGTGGTCCTAAAACCACTATTTCGACTAGGGTCTAAACCTGGTTGTTACAACACTCTCCCCTCTTAAGGATTTTCATCCCCAAAAATCTTACCATTGAACAGATTCGAATGTTGCTGTCTCGTAGCATCTTCGGGCTTCCACGTAACCTCTTTGACACCATGTCAATGCCACATTACTTTTACTAATGAAATTTTCTTAGTTCGCAGTTCTTTAACCTTGCAAGCTAAAATACTGATCGATTCTTCTTCATAATTCATATCAAACTGAATTTCTATTTCGGATGGAGTAATTACATGCGATAGGTCAGATCTGTATCGTCGAAGCATCGATACGTGAAAATGTTGTGAATCTTTTCTAGCTTAGATGGAAATAGCAATCTATACGCAACTAGCCTACACCCTCTATGATTTCATACGGTCCAATGAACCTCGAACTTAATTTACCTTTTCTATCGAACTGGAGTACTTTCTTCCACGGAGATACTTTCAGAAACACTTTGTCACCAATCTCAAATTCAATATCTTTTCGTTTCAAATCTGCATATGATTTCTGAGGATCGAAAGATGCTTTCAAACTATCTCAGATTATTTTTACTTTTTGTTCTGTCTCTTTTATCAAATCAACCCCGTGAATCTTACTCTCACTGAGCTCAGTCCAATACAAAGGTGTTCGACATTTCCGAACATACAATGCTTCGAAAGGTGTCATTTTAATGCTCGATTGAAAACTATTATTATAAGCAAATTTAATCAAAGGCAAATACTATTCCCACGTACCTTCAAATTCAAGAATGCAACATCTCAATGTATCCTCGAGAGCAACATCTCAACGTATCCTTGAGAATCTAAAAAATCCACTCGGATTGACCATCCGTCTGTTGGTGAAAAGCAGTACTGAAGTGCAATTTCGTACCTAAAACTTCTTGTAATTTCTTCCAAAACTGCAAAGCGAATCTTAGATCTCTATCTGACACAATAGACAATGGCACCCCGTGCAACCTCACAATATCATAAATGTATAACTCAGCTAATTTATCAAGCAAGTAGTTAGATCGTACCGGAATAAAATGTGTTGATTTTGTCCATCGGTCAACCACAAACCAAATCACATCTTTCTTTCTCGGATATAGGGGCAAACCCAAAACAAAATCCATCATTATTCTCTCTCATTTCCACTCCAAAATCATAGTCAGTTTAACAAACCAGATGGTACCTGATGTTCAGCTTTAACTTGCTAACAGATCAAACATTTTGAAACAAAGTCGGAGATATCTCTTTTCATTCCAGACCACCAGTAATGCTGTTTCAAATCATTATACATTTTCATACTACCCGGATGTACTAATAGATAACTGTGATATACTTCTTTCAGAATCATCTGTATCAACTCTGGATTTCTCAGAACACAAATCTGATTTCGGAATCTCAGACAATCATTATCATCAACTCTAAATTCTGAATCAGAATTCAATTACACTGAGCTCGTTTTGCTATTATCTCATTATCAACTCTCTGGGCATCATAAAACTGCTGTAAAAACAACGATCTTGCTTTTAATTCGGCTAAAATCGAACCATCATCAGAAAGAAACAAATGAGCATTAATTGCACATAAAGCAAACAAAGATTTTTGACTCAAAGCATCAGCAACAACATTTGCTTTTCCCGGATGATAATCAATCACTAGCTCGTAGTCTTTTAGCAATTCTAGCCACCTCCGCTATCGTAAATTCAAATCTTTCTTAGTCATCAAATATTTTAAGCTTTTGTGATCAAAATATACGTGACATTTCTCACCAAATAGATAATGTCTCCAGATTTTTAAAGCAAATACAATAACAGCTAATTCAAGGTCATGCTTCGGATAATTTTTTCATGTGGTTCTAACTGTCTCGAAGCATAGGTTATAACTTTTTCTTCTTGCATCAGAACACAACCTAAACCGTTCTTCGAAGCATCACTGTAAATGACAAATTCTTTACCCAATTCTGGTTGTACTAACACTGGAGCTTCAATCAATAAGGCTTTCAACTGATCAAAACTTTTTTGGCACTTTTCAGACCATTCAAATTTCACATCTTTCTGAAGTAATTTCGTCAATGGAGTCGCTATCATAGAAAAGCCTCTTACGAACTATCAGTAATAACTAGCAAGTCTGAGAAAACTGCGAACTTTAGAAATATTTCTCGGAAGCTTCCAATCCAAAATAGCTGTAATCTTGCTCGGATAAACTTGGATACCAGATGCTGATAGAACATGTCCTAGAAAAATGACTTCTCGTAACCAGAATTCACATTTGCTAAACTTCGCATACAACTGCTTATCATGCAAAGTCTGTAGCACTATTCTCAGATGTTCGACATGCTCAGATTCATTACAAAAATATATCAAGGTGTCATCTATAAACACAACTACAAATCAATCCAAATATTGTCTAAAGATCTGATTCATTAGGTCCATAAAAACAACAGGTGCATTTGTTAGTTCGAAAGGCATAACTAAAAATTCATAATGTTTGTACCTCGTTCAGAAAGCAGTCTTTGCCAGAACAAAGTCTTTAACTCATAACTTGTGACAGCCCTAAAGTGACCCTAGTCGGAAAGCGGTTTCGGGACCGCTAAACCGAGTCACCAAATTATTTGAATATGATAATTATTGTCTAGAATGTGTGAAAGTTTTAAGCTTCGATTTAGTTAATTGCATGTGAATTTAGTTAATAGGACTTATGTGTGACACTTTTGAAATGTGATAGGTTAATCTATAAGGATCTATTAGTGCATGTAATCAAAGGGGCGGACTTGCATGTCAATTTCCCCCATTTAATTGGTAGTGGCCGGCCATGACAATAAGGGTGGACAAAAGGTGATGGGTAAAAACATGTCATGAACATGTTGTGTTAATGGTTGATGTTAGAAATGATAAAATAAGGAGCATGGGCAATAAAATAATAATGGTTAGTAGGATGATGAGAAAAGAAAAAAAAAGGGGTTCTCATTTGTTTCTTCTTGACCGAAAAATCAAAGGAAGGAGGGGAAGAAAAGGTTGAAGAGGTTCGGCCATACTAGTATCTAGATTAAGGTATGTTTGATGATGTTCCATGAGATGCATGCATGTTTTAGTTGTTAGCTTGAGTTCTACCTAGCCCATGGTTTAAATCTTTGCTATGTGATGGAGATGATATTCAGCCATGGGTGTTGTCTTCTTGGTTGGTGTTTGATGTTGTGGTGATGATGCATGGAGATGAGTTAAGTTTCGGTTAAGGTGGATTTGTGTTGATGTCATTTGCATGCTAAATGTGAAGCCTTGTAATGATACATGTGATGGTGGATTGATGACTCTTGGATTTTCTCTTTTTTTTAGCATTTTTCAGTTAGACATTAAGTTCTTTGTTTAACCCATGACCAAAATTAAAATGGTATTGTAACACCCCGAACCCGAGGCCGTCGCCGGAGTCGAACACGAGGTGTTAACAGACTTCAAACCACTTATTAAAATTTTTCCAGACAAGCTGTCAATCTGCGTACTAGTCGCTTTAAAAATCGTATCTTGAGCTCTGGAACTCAAAATCCAGTTCTGTGAATTTTCCCTGAAACTAGACTCATATTCCCATCTACATATTTTTTTCTAGAATTTTTGGTCGGGCCAATTAGTACAGTTTATTAGTCAAAGTCTCCCATGTTACTGGGGTCGACTACACTGACCTTTGCGCATTACGACATGGATATCTCCCTGTACAGAACTTCCATACTGATGCCGTTTGTTTCTGTAGAAACTAGACTCAGAGAGGAATCTATACATATATGGTATGACTCCTAATTATCTCTGGTTAATTTATAAATAATTTCCAAAGTCGGAGCAGGGAATCCAGAAACCGTTCTGGCCCTGTCCCACGAGAACCTGATTATCTCTTAACATACTGTCCATATGATCCTTTCGTTACTTCTATATGAAAATAGACTCATCGAACTTCGATTACATAATTTATTCATCAATTAATTCCACTCCTACTATTTTTAGTGATTTTTCAATCTCATGTCACTGCTGCTGCCAGCATCTGTTACGAAAGCAACTATGCCCACTTCGTGTTTACTCCTTGATCTAACTAATAATTCATCATGCATATCACAAATTATGATCATGACTAACCATGCCAAAGGCTAATCATTGTCAAACTTCCCCCTACTACACTATTGCCATATCATGAATTTTAACACCAAAATAATCAACCATGACGTATGGCATAAAAAGGTCGAATTATCAAGATTTGCGACCTAACGTTATGAATCCAAACCCAACCGAACATTTATGCCATTTTCGCATGGCTAAAAGATTACATACCAAAGTTCAAACACAACATAATAGCCTATACATGCCGAAATGTTCTCCTAAGCCAACTAAGAAGAAAGTACCAAAACTTGCTATCCGGTGTGATGACTTCGATGACGGCCCGACCACGCGAAAGGAGATGAGTCCAAGAAACCTAGAATAGGTGACAAGGAAACACCGAGTGAGTTTATAACTCAGTAAGTCATAAGCAATACACTACCATCCATTAATAACATTATCACAAGAGGAAACAAAATGGAACGAGGCTAGTTACTCCATCCATACCGAACCATACCATAGTTCCTCCGACCTATCGGTTCAATCTCATACCAAATCATGCATTCACATTCCATATACTCATCAATAGAATATTCGAGGCATTTTCATAAATCATTTTATTTTCGTTACAATCATACAACTAAACGGCCTTTCACCCATTCCACGATAAATCTTATGTACGTGACTTCAAGTATATTTGTCACATAGGTTCAACTTACCAAGCTCAACTCCAAATATAAACATAGCACCTATTAGCCATGAACTCAAGATACTTACCCGATCCGCTATCCGTGATCGACTCAATAGTGTCGCACACTTAGTGTCCATAATGATTCAAGAATATTTATTAAGTCCGTACACTCAGTGCTATATAATCAACTCGCACACTTAGTGCTACATAATCATACTCGCACACTTAGTGCTACATAGTCAACTCGCACACTTAGTGCTACATAGTCAAACTCGCACACTTAGTGCTACATATTCAATTCGCACACTTAGTGCTGCACAATTTAAACCCGCACACTTAGCGCCAATCTCATGGTCATAAATGTTTATACCCGCACATTTAGTGCCGAGATCAACAACTCAATACATCTCACCTCTTTTCTTTTCATTCAACACTTTCATCACCACATACGTACATGCATATATATATATTTATTCATTCCATTCAGCATCATTACATAAACGTTATGACCATTTGAATTAATACCAACTATATGCTTAATGACTTACTTTATGTTGGGTAAGACGGTTCCAACTCGGCTACTCGATGATCTTTTCTTTGCCTTTGCTTGATTCTCTCCCTTTGATGTCTTGATCTATAATAAACACATTTAGTAGTTTAATTTTCTTGCTGGATACTTATGTATAATTTAACGGTTTTCACTCCATTTCACAATTATCCTTGTTCAAAATATCAAAACCTTAACCATATTCGATTAATGCTTCAAGGCCGAATGCATTATCGCTATTATGGTAACCTAGTCTTGAGTATTTTTGATTCTAATATACAACATCATGAATCAACTCAACCTTATAAGCCAATATTACTCCCTTAATCGGTTATCAAGAGTTAACAAAAATAGTATCACAAACATATACACCTATATGGCCGAATATACCAAATTAAATTTGACCTTACGTATGTGATTACCTATAGTTAATATACATCAAATTTCATACATTTAACCCTTAATTTCCACCACATAACAAGCATAAATCGGGTTTATGGATATACCATGGCCGATTCAATCTAATCACTTCCAAAATCATCAACCATTTTCAATGCATATAACATATATAAACATGAATAAGTTTCATATAATCTCTTAACACATTAACTTCTTCCATCAACAACCTTTTGTTTCTTTATCCATCAAAACTTAAAGGAAATAATCAAATTCCTTCTTTAATAGCCATAGCCGAATGGTCCATCCATCCATCAAAGTTTTTTAAAAAGAATTAGCATGGTCTAAGTAAGAACCATGATAATTAACCTAAAACAAGCTAAAATTTCACAACTTTAACACAATATACTAACCTTATTAAACATTCAAATGGCCGAAAGTTCTTTGCCCCTATTCCTTCCTTCAATTCGGCCAAGAAGACAAGAATGAAGCCCCGTTTTTTTTTCATCACATTTTCATTCTTTTCTTTTATTTATTAAATCCCATAACCCAATATCAATTTCAACAAATATTTTGCCCATCATCAACCCACCTTGGCCGGCCACTATAAGGAAAATTGGGCAATTTGACATGCAAGTCCACCTTTGTGTTGACATGCACTAATAAGCCCCTTTAAAATTAACCTATCATTTTTCACCATGTCTCATGTTGATCCCTATTTAATAATTCCTCATGCAATTGGCAAAATTAAGGCATGAAACTTCCACATATGCATGTACACACATAATAAACATAGAATATAACAATTAATTATCTTCATAACTCGGTTTTGTGGTCCCGAAACCACTTCCCGACTAGGGTAAATTTTGGGCTGTTACAGGTATGGTGTCTTGATGCATTCGGCCATGGTAGGAAGTAGAAGAGAAATTGGTTGTTGTTCATGTTATTTGGATGAAAAATGGTAGTAAGATGAAGTGCAAATGTTAGTATTTAATTACTAGTGTATATATGTGTATTAGCCGAGTTTTGAACTTGAAACAAATGGTATGTAGTCAATACAAGTAACCATATTTGTAGGAAGTATTAAGCATATAATTGGCCTCAACATAGGCATGCATATTCGGCCACTTGAGGTAGATTGGTGTTGCATGTATTCGATTAGAGGCAAGCACATTGATGCTTTTATCTTGACTTAGATAATCGGCTCAAGGAGAATTTGTTAAAGTACTTAGTCAATTGATATTAGGTTAATGATGTGTGTATTCGGTCATCAAGGTGCACATGAGGAAATGTTAGATTAATTGTATTAAATTGCTCAATGTGATTAAAATTGCGTATGACCATTTTGTATTTGAGCTAAAGGTGGCCATATGACCTATCAAACTCCTTGTCATATTCGGCCATAAGCTAGCATAATGAGACTTTAATAAGTTAAATTTGTTTGAATTAGTTCAAGAGCTTAGAGGACCAAAGTTGGATAAGGGAAAGGAAAAAGTGATCGAATAGCCGCCGAAATTGTTCGACAACATCCGAGGTAAGTTTTTGAGTAATGGATCTTAGATTATGATTCGATTACATCATGTTTTAAGTAAATCAAAATCATGCTCTTTGTATGTAATTATGGAGCCGAAAATGATAATGCTTGATAAGTGACTTGTGTTTGAATTCTAGTTATGAAAATGAAATATAGATGTGTCATGATTTATTGATATGTGCGTGGATATTCGGATGATAACCGGGCTAAGTCCTGAAGGCATTTGTGCTAGTGACTAAATCCGGGCTAAGTCCCGAAGGCATTTGTGCGAGTTACTATATCCGGGCTAAGTCCCGAAGGCATTTGTGCAAGTTACTATAACCGGGCTAAGTCCCGAAGGCATTTGTGCGAGTTACTATAACCGGGCTAAGTCCCGAAGGCATTTGAGCAAGTAGCTATATCCGGCTAAATTCCGAAGGTACTTGGTTTGGGAATGAGCGATCTTGCTGTAATAATTTCAATTAATACGCTCGTAAAATCCCAACGATGAGGTACGTTTCGTATGTGCATTGGAGTAGTTGATTCCTTTTAAATATTATTCGCTCAGTCGATTAATGAGCTTCCGGCCTTTGGTTAAGTTGATTTCTTATGTATGAATATAAGGGTTGGAAATGTGAAGTAGGTATGATTGTTAGAATATGTGTATATGAAATTATTCGTTTAGTCGTATGAATGCTATACTTCAGTTGTGCATGATTTCATTGCTCAAAATTTACTAAGCATTAAATGCTTACTCCGTTCTTTGAATCTCTGTTTTATAGATTTTGGTTCGTCGGCTATCAGACTCGGGATTGTCGAAGTCGAAGTCGTCCACGCTATCAAAGCCCTTTTGGTACACTTTTGGTTGAACTCTGAAAATGGCATGTATAGGACTACCCTTTTTGTTGTTGGTCATGTACCCTTTGGTTTTGTATAAATTTGGATAGCCATGCGAAAATGGCTTATATATACTTTGAGCATAGCATTATAATCGTTTTGTATGTTGTTCCTTGAGAGGTATGGAAATGTTTGGTAACGATTAGCCATCGGAATGGTTAATCATGATCATTTTGGTGCTTTGTATGACAAGTTCTCGTTGATTCATGGAAAACCATGAAATAGGTAAAGTTTACCTTAAAAACAGATGCTGACAACAGCAGTGTGTGGATTTGAAAAATAACTAAAAATAGTAGGAATGGAATTAAATAGTGAATAACTTATGTAATAGAACCTTGATGAATCTACTTTCTTATGGAAGAAACGAAACGATCATATGAGTCGTATTTTAAGATATATTTAAGTTTTCGTGGAACAGGGCCAGAGCGATTTCTGGATCCCCTGATCTGACTTTAGAAATTCACTATAAATTAACCAGAGATAATTAGAAGTCATGCCATATATGTAAAGATTCATTTTTGAGTCTAGTTTCTTTAGAAACAAACAGCATAAGTATTGAAGCCCTGTACAGGGAGATATAGAAGTGGTATTGCATGAAGGTCAGAGTAGTCAAACCCTGTAACAGGGGAGACTTTAACTAATAAACTGTACTAATTGGCCCGACCAAAAATTCTAGAAAAAAATTTGTATATGGAAACATGAGTCTAGTTTCAGGAAAAATTTACGGAACTTGTTTTCAAGTTTTGGAACTCAAGATATGATTATTAAGGGGACAGTGACGCAGTTAGCCAGCTTGTCTGGAAATTTTAAATGAACTGTGTTTTACAATGAAATAAGTCTGTTAGCACCTCGTGTTTGACTCCGGCAACGGTCTCGGGTACGGGGTGTTACATAACTGATAGTAACCCAATCTCAAATCTATTTTTGAAAACACGGTATCTCCTTTCAATTGATCAAACAAATCGTCAATTCTGGGCAAAGGATATTTGCTCTTGATAGTCACTTTATTTAACTAACGATAGTCAATACACGTTCTTATCGTGCCATCTTTCTTTTTCACAAACAGGACGGGAACACCCCAAGGTGAGAAACTCGGTCTTGCGAATCCTCTATCGGTCAACTCTTGCAACTAAGACTTTAATTCTTTTAACTCGGTCGAAGTCATTCTATATGGAGCTATTAATATCGGAGTAGTTCTCGGCACTGAATACCAAACTCAACTTCTCATATTGGAGGTAATCCCGGTAATTCTTCAGGAAACACGTCAGGAAACTCACAAACAACAAGCATTGATTCAATTTTCTATTCGATCTCTTTAGTGTTGAGCACATAAGAAAAATAAGCTTCACACCCCTTTCTCACATATTTCTGAGCTAACATCGAAGAAATCACTGTCGGCAAACCACTCAAATCATTAGACTCAATTTGAATTATCTCATTATTCTGACATCTCAGATCAATCGTTTTTCATTTACAGTTCAATATCACATCATGCAGTGTTAACCAATCCATACCCAGAATTATATCAAATTTGTCAAATGGTAACAACATCAAATCAACCGAAAAACAATTATCTCGAATAATCAACGAACAGTTCTTGCATACTTTATCAACCAGAACACGTCTGCCTAAAGGGTTCGATACTCTAATCACAAATTCAGTAGACTCTACAGGCAAAGTCTTACAGTATACTAAAGTCTCACATACATAAGAATGAGTTGATCCAGGATCAATCAATGCAACAACACTAGTATCATAAAGAGTGAAAGTACCAGTAATAATATCTGGAGACAAAGCTTCCTCGCAAGCGCAAATAACATAAGCTCTGGCAGGTCTCGAGCCTCAGATCTAACAGTGGTTTCTTTAGTTATTCTATGAGTGCCACTCACATTACTCGTGTTTCTGGGTGGTCTACCTTGAGCTGTATTGCCACTCGACCTCGGATTTTGCACAATCTCTTGCTCTACAGACTCAAGACATTCACGGATAAAATGATCTAAAGATCCACATTTGAAACAAGTCTGATCGTACAGTCTACAATTGTCGGGATGTCTTTTACCACAATGTCTACACTCGGGTCGATCAGATCTGACATTTTTGACACTAGCAATCGAAGTAGTTGGAGCTCTAAAGCTCGAATGTGATCTTGCACGATCTCTACTTAAATGACCCATAGTAGCCTTTGAACGGCTATAATCATCTCAGAACTTCTTTGATGCGAACTAAAATGACTTATTTGATGATCTTTTTCATACCTATCTAGCTTCCGAGTCAGCTTTCCTTTTCTCTTTACTCAATTCTTCAGCTTTCCACGCTCATTCAACAAGCACCTCCATCTCTTTTATCTCCAGAATCCCAACTAACAAACAGATGTCTTCATTTAAATCGTCTTCAAACCTTTTACACATTATTGCTTCAGTCGAGACACATTCTCGTGCATACTGACTCAATCTCACGAATTCTCGCTCATATCCCGTAACAGGCATACGCCCCTATTTCAACTCAAGAAACTCTCTACGTTTCTGATCGATGAATCTCTGACTGATGTACTTCTTTCTAAACTCAGTCTAAAAGAACTCCCAAGTGACTTGTTCTTTCAAAACCACTGATATCAACGTTTTCCACCAATGATACTCCATATCTCTTAATAGCGAAATAGTACATTTAAGGCATTCATCAGGAGTACATGACATTTCATCGAACACCCATATTGTATTCTTGAGCCAAAACCCAGCTCTCTCAGTATCATCATCAGTAGTAGCTCGAAACTCTTCAACCCTGTACTTTTTAATTTTATCAACTGGTGGCTTACTCAACTGAATCAGATTTACAACTTGTGGCATGGCAGGGACTTGTGAAGGGTTAGGTAAGGGAGAAGGTTGTGGAGCAGCTGGATTAGTTCTCATATACTAAGTGAACCAATCATTCATCATTTGGTAAAAGGCTTGCTTAGCCTCTCCCTCATGGCTACTAGTAACATGTTTAGAATCGGATTGCACTATCCCTTGAGCGGGAGTGGGTGCATTACTTTCGAAATTGTCAGCTATAGCTCGACCGGGATCCATTTACTATATAAAAACACATTTTTAACTGTCAAGATTCATCACACTATCGTTGTTTATAAATATGACATGTCTAGATAGACTCACATACGCTACATTAGTCCTAGAATCGACTAAATTGTAGCTCTGATACCAACTAAATGTAACACCCCTAACCCGTATCTGATGTCAGACTAGGATAATGAGGCATTACCGGACATATCGGAATATTTAATAATCAATTTACAAATATCATTCCCACATCATAGCATCATAGTCAAACATTATTTCAAAGTCCCTTTCTTAGGTCATCAAGACCTTAAACATGCTTTAGGAAGGGGTTGGCACTAAACGAGCACATACAAAATTTCTCAAAAACTTAACAAATTTTCAAAGTTATAGAGGCCACACGCCCATGTGTCTAGGCCGTGGCAAAACAAGGCATACATAGTGACTTGTCCACACAGCCACAAGATACGTCAATGTGCCAGTCCGTGTGAAAATTACGGAGGCTATTGACTTGGCCACATGACCGTCCACACGCCTATGTGCCAGCCTGTGTGCCACTCCCACGACCAGTAGACACGCCTGTGTGTCTAGGCCGTGTCAAAACTGTAGGGTATACTGCCCTAATTCAAAAAGGTACCCCCAGGGACCACATGGCCGTGTAAAATGACTGTATGTCACACACGGCTGAGACACACGCCTGTGTCTCTACCCGTGTGGACAAAAATAGGCTATTTGCAAAGCCAATTTGCCACCTTAATGGTCATCCCTACAAATCCAAAATCAAAGCACAATTCATGACCAAATAGCAACCAAAACCATACTCAAACATGCATAATTCAATCCACAATGGCACCAATCAATTTCATCTTTATTATCCAAACCAAAACATACCAAAATCACATACCAAACTTATTCATTCATACATGTCATTATCCTAATTTTTCACATCCATTCTCATATCAAAATCATACCATAACTAACTTACCAAACTGACCGTTTCTCACTAGGCCATTTATGCACATCAACAAATACCATTTCTTAACATAACTTATATACCAGAAACCACACAAAATAGCAACTTTAATCTAGCCATATCACATTGCATGATATACACTTCTCAAAATGTATTCAAATACTTCTAGCCTATACATGTCATACTCCAATATTCTCATTTTCAAAAGGTACCAAAATAGAGTTTGATATTGTGAAGATGATCCTTGACAATCCCCGAGCTTCCAGTAGCTTCGATAATCTATAAAACAATTGAAAAACACGCAAAGTAAGCTTTCAAAAGCTTAGTAAACCATATACAAATTAACTTATCACATAACACAATTCTAAACCAATTCATTCATGTAGCTCATGGAAAAATACAATCAAATATCCATATGTCTCATATAAATCATTTTATCATAATTCACTCACATATAATGTATGTCCACAAATGTACGTATACTTATCTTTCATTCTCAAACATGATATACATTTCAAAAGTACCTGAAGTTGGATACACATTCACATAGTCATTCATTCCTTGGAATGCCCGTTGAACCATATGAAATCAAATAGGATACGCAGATAGCTCGAAAAACTCGTACAATACCAACGTCCTAGAAGTGGTCTTACATGTAATCAAATTTCGATGCCATTGTCCTAGACAGGGTCTTACAAGAAATCAAATACGATGTCGGTGTCCCAAACATGGTCTTACATGTAAATCTCAAATCGATGCCAACGTCCCAGACGTGGTCTTACACGAAATCACACATCGAAATCCTATGTCATGACATATGTATCCTAACTATTCCTATGGTTTGTACGAGACTTTTCGGACGTCGTCACATTATCGAAACTTTCTCGAATTACTCATTTTCAAATCAAATAGTCATTCATCACAATTCATTAACATCTACATAACAATAATTCAATTCAACACATTTATTTGTATATAGACTTACTCATACGGGAATGAACGGAAACAAACAACTTTCAACTACTTTCGGCTTTCCCCGATCTATTTCCGTTTTCTTTGGTTCTTGATATATACACATTCAAATTTAACTCTTTTATTCAAAACATCATTCAATTCAATCCATTTTCATATATTTAGGGCATTTTACAAATTAGCCCTCATATTTTTCACATTTTGCATCTTAGTCCTTAATCACAAAAATCACAAAATATACAAAATTTCATATTACACATGCTAGACCAAATTTTCCCTTAGCTCATATAAGCCACATATTTCATTTATTTCACATTTTAACCCCTTAATTTCTCATTTTCACAAATTAGTCCAAAATACTCAAATTCATCAAAAATTTAAATACAAAACCTATTAACCCAACACATATCTTTCATTTTCCATCAACTAACATCAAAAATGTTACAATTTCATCAATGGCAAAACTCAAATTCATCATCAAATTCAGAAATTGAGACATGGGCTTGATAAAACACTAAGCAACAATCACAAAAACATAGAAATTATCAAAAACAGATCAAAACACATACCTAAATTGTGCTTGACAATGGTCGAATGAAAAAAGCTTTAAAATCCTTTCTTTTCTTCTATTTTTGGTATGAAAAGATGAACAAAATGGCCACGTTTTTTGTTTTGTTTTAATTAATACAAAATAATACATCAATTACCATTTTATCCATGATTAATAAACATATAAAACATTAACATTAAGGCCATTAATGTCCACTCACCATGTAAATGGTATTTTAACAACATAAGGACCCTTCATTTAAATAGACATAGCAATTAAACACTTTAACAATTAAAAAGCCACTTTTACACTTTCTGCGATTAGGTCCTTTTTCACAAATCAGCACACAATCAATAAAATTTTCATACAGAATTTTCACACATCTTAATTCACATACTATAAGCACGGAAAATAATATTAAAATATTTTTTGACTCAGATTTGTGGTCCTAAAACTACTATTCTGACTAGGGTCTAAACCGGGCTGTTACACATTCGTTGGATATGCCCAACACTCTAAGGCTTATCTTGCTCTTGACTTTATGACAAATACGATAATTGAAACAAGAGATGTTGTATTCATTGAAAATAAGGCTTTCGATGACTTAACAAATTCGAAAAAAGAATATCAACCAATGATCTCAAGTGATCAAACCAAAAGAAGTCTTTGTGGAAATAGGGGTACGGAGTCGACGAAAACTCAATGTGTAACACCCCCTAACCCGTATCTGTCGCCAGAGTAGGGTTATGAGGCATTAACAACCGTACACAGCTTAAGTAAGTTAAACATTACTAACACATATAAAACATAATCAAATCATATTAACCAAATGTAGCATAACAAACATAATTCATACTATTATATATATATCTTAGCCAATTCACTCAAACCACATCCAAAATCATCAACCGATTTCAATGCACAAAACACTTATCACAAATACCATTCATTCATGGCACATAGTATTATAACCAAAATGAACTTAAGCCATAATTAAACATAACCGAATTCAAGCATAGAAGTTAAGCCATTTTCCCATGGCTTAAATTATACATAAACCAAAATTCAACATTTCAAAAGTATAATCCAGCCTATACAAGTCATAGATTCGAAAGTTCACTTATAAAAATACTGAAAATAGTCGATAGTGTGATAGACTTTGCTGACGATCTCCAAGCTCTTAACTTGAATCCAAAATCTATAAAACAGAGGTAAACAAGAACACACACAGTAAGCTATATAAGCTTAGTAAGTCATAAGCAAATAAACAACTAGTTGACATGATCAATTCTTTTAAACTAAACCAAATTATACTATCATAATCACTTTAAATCTTAAGCTTACAATTTCGTGTGTTATATATACTTTCACATATAAATTATTCATGTCCGAATGAACATATATATACATTAACAAACTACCATTCAATTTCCAAGCCAAAATATCTTTATCATAACAAGTACATATACACTTATATGCATATATTCATAAATCAGAGTATAACAATCACATACATATTTATATTAAATGGCCGAATATACCACCAATTGCACATATGTTTACATTAGTAACTTGTATTATTTGGACCACATATTAAATGGTCAACTTACCTTATTTTCAGATGGTGATTAACTAACTCATACCTGATCGTTTTAGCTCGATTTACACCTTCATTCACAACTTATCATTGCCCGTTGAACCATTCGAAATTGAATAGGATACTCGGATAATCACATAAACCATACAATGCCAACATCCCATACGTGGTCTTACATGCCATCTCATATCGATGTCACTGTTCCAGACAGGGTCTTACACGAATCGAATACGATGTCGATGTCCCAGACATTGTCTTACACGTAACCACATATATCGATGCCAACGTCCCAAACATGGTCTTACACGAAATTACATATATCGATGCCAATGTCCCAAATGTGGTTTTACACAAAATCACATATCAGAATCCTATGGTTCATGGGGGGCTTTCGGACATCATAACTCAGTCGAAACAAATTCATAAACATAGCTGCCAAGCTTGTACACATTCGGCTAACTGATATATATATTCACATATTTCATTTTATTATATATAACTCACATTTAGTTAAAATTAACAACGTCTATTTTCTTATAAATTTACCTCGGATGATGAAAAACGGAACGGGACGACTAGTTGACAACTTTAGTTTTTCCCCAATCCAAATTTGATTTCTTTGGTTCTTGATCTAAACATATTCAAATTAAACTCATTCAAACCTATTTTCATTCAATTTAGTCCAAAAACACATAAATGGGAAAATTACCCTTTTACCCCTGACATTTTACACATTTTACAATTAGTCCAAATTTTATAAAACACAAAACATGCAAAATTTGCACACACCATGCTTAGGCCGAATTTCCTAGTGTTCATAAAAGTCCATACATTTCATTTATTTCACATTTTAGTCCCTCAACTTATTATGTTTGCAATTTAATCCTAATTACTCAAAATCATCAAAAATTCCAATACAAAACATGTTAATCTATCACATATCTTTTATTTTCCATCATCAAACAACAAAAATCACAAGCTTTTAACAATGGCATAACTCAAAATATTCATCAAAATCAAAAATTCGAGCATCGGCTTTGTAGATAACATAGCAACGATTTCAAAAACGTAAAAATTATCAATAATCGAGCTAGAACTCACCTTGAATCAAGCTTGAGAATGGCCGAATACCTAAAGCTTTTATTCTTTTTTTTTAATATTTATTTTTCGGTCAAAGAAAAAGTATGAACAATGGCATTTTAATTATGTGATATTATGACATATATTAAAATATTAGTTAATTTACATAATTAGCCTTTATTATAAAATATGAAACCATTATAACAATAGGTTACAACCGTCCATCCCATATATTAATGGTCTAATTGCATTTTAAATGCCTCAACATATAATGACACATTCATTTTAGCCCTTTTTCAATTAACCATCAAATTTTTATTTTACGAGATTAAGCCCTTTTATTTAATTGAGCACTCAAAGGACAAAATTTAATCACGAAAATTTCACACATATAAATTCATACATAATAAACATAGAAAATAATTTTAAAATATTTTTCTGACTCAGATTCGTGGTTCCGAAACCACCATTCCGAATAGGGTCTAAATCAGGCTGTTACACAATAAGTGAGAAAAAGAAATGACTTTGGTCCTGATTTCATTTCCTTGCAATCTCTAACATTCCTCGTTGAGGGAAATAGAGAATCCATAATTAGGAAGATCCCCATAATGTTTAATGTGGATGGTGATCCACAATCCTATGGTGAAGCCATGACTTCTAGGGATGTGGCATTTTAGAAAGAGGGGATCAATGATGAAATGGATTCAGTATTGTCCAACAATACTTGGATTCCAGTTGGTCTTCCTTAAGGATCGAAGCCTATCAAGTGTAAATTGTTGTTTAAAAGGAAGAATACTCCAATAGGGGGTTCTCCAACCTTTAAGGCTAGGTTGGTAGCTAAAGGATTTAGGCAACAGGAAGGCCTAGATTATTTTGACACCTATGCACCAATGGCTAGGATGACCTCCATTTGAATTCTCATATAACTTTCATCTATCCATAATTTACATGTACATCAAATGGATGTTGAGAAGGCTTTTTTGAATAGTGATCTCAAAGAGGAAGTCTACATGGAACAACCAGAAGGCTTTGTGCTTCTTGGGAATGAACATAAGGTGTGTAAGTTGATCAAATCATTATATGATTTAAAACTAGTGCTAAATAGTGGCATGAGAAATTTGACTCGGTTATCGTGTTATATGGTTTTTTACATAATGGTACGGATTATTTACCCTAAATTCACCAACAGGTATGGTGTAATTATTTGTCTCTATGTAGATGATTTAGTGATTTTTGGGACAAACATGGAAGGTGTTTGTGAGACCAAAGAGTATCTAGCCTCAATTTAAGATGAAGGATCTCATCAAGGTAGATATAATTCTAGGTATAAATATGAAAAAGCATGAAAGGGTCTTTACACTAAGCCAATCTCACTACATCGACAAAGTATTGGAAAAGTTCAAACAATATCAAGGATTCGAACACTCCATACAATTTGAACTTTAAGTTAAATGAGGATAATGGCAAGGCTATGATGGAACTTGAGTATGCCAGCGCAATTGGAAGTCTAATGTATGCAGTGCATTGCACTAGACCCGATATCGCATTTGTTATGTGCAAATTGGTGAGATTTACAAATTGTTCTTGTAACACCCCTAACCCATATCCATCGTTGGAATAGGGTTAGGGAGCATTATTTTAAAAGCATAACTTAAAAACACTAATTTCCAAACATTTCATAAATCATATCTTAGTCCATTCAAACACATGCATAGCGTCCCAGATTTGAGCCTTTGAAGCCTTGGAAACACTTTTAAAACAATTCAAGACTAAATCAGAAACATTTAGAACATTATGGAAATAGATGGAAAATTCCATACTACAGAGGTCGCACTGCCGTGTGGCCAGGCCTTGTGACTCATATGGCTGAGGCACATGCCCGTGTCTCAAGTTGTATGTGTAACACCCCTAACCCGTATCTGTTGCCGGAATGGGGTTAAGAGGTATTACAAAATGAGACACAACTTTCAGACATTCATGGATACACATAGGAATTATTTATTTTATTAACCACATATAAACATATACTAACCAAACCAAAACATTACAAGTTACATGTAAATCAATAAACATATAACTATCAACTGGTCAAATATAAGCATAGGAATTAAATAACTCATTACCCATTATTCAAGACTAAATATACATGCAACCTTATTATAAGTTTTGACTAAACCAAGCTTACTTATTTACTATTCTAGTAATACACACACAAAAATGTCATATAACATATACTTAATAATTAAAGCACAATTAATGAAGCTACATACTAAACTTGTATCAAACCATCTTGTTTAATAAAAACATAAATTACTATTCATATGGTAAATTTCTAAAGCTTTAGTCGAATATTAAAACATGCTAATACATAAGCTTTATTTACTGTCTACTTTCATTTTACTCTATTACTTTACACGCATGTAACATTTCATATAATCAAACCAATATGTCAATCAAAATTTTCATTTCACATCAGACACATCGCAAATATGTATATATACATATAACATAGCAAACACTTGTCTAATGTTATAAAGTATCAAAGCCGAATCTAAACATGTTAACATCACCTTTCTTGCAATATATCAAACATCATACATAAGATCAATTCATTGAATACAAATTCGGTTTGGCACATATATATATAGCCAAAATTTATATTCAATTCATAATGTACCATTTATTCAACTAAAATACTTGCATTACTAACCGAAATGACCATTCCATAATCAATAACTCATTTTGTATTTTTACATCAATAACTCATTTTGCATTTTTATCTACTCAATTGACCACATATTTATGAAAAATCAATAAGCAATTACCACATTTCACATAATAATCCATTTTCAATCCCAATTGCCGAATACATCCATCCATGATACCAAGCATATCTCGCGCATGTCATATATCATCAAAATACACATTATCTTTGTACATGATCAAGCCACTACCATTCATTAAGCATATTACTCAACCATATATCCAACCATAATTTCACTTATAGCCATAACCGAATATACTTTAATACCAAAACACATAATAACACCTTAACAAAGTTTATCAACAAAGTTCACATATATTTATCTCTGTATAAACCATAGCAGAATCACCAAAACCACAACCAAAGATAACCATAATTTGATAAAAACTTAAAACCAAACTTAAAAAAATAAACAAGCCATTTTCTCATGGCTTATATATATACACATACCAAATACAATCTAGCCTATACATGCCATAGGTTCGAAATTCAGCTTATAAAGTACCGAAAATAGTCGATAGTGTGATAAACTTCGCTGACGATCCCTAAGCTCGTAACTTGACTCCAAAATCTATAAAACAGTGGCAAACATACACATAGAGTAAGCTTTCATAGCTTAGTAAGTCATAAGAAAATAAATAACTCAATGACATAATCAACTCAATTTATCCAAACCAATTTATAATAACATAATCACATTTAATTTCAAGCTTACAGTTTCATGTACAACATATACTTTCACATATAAACCTTATCTTGGCCGAATATACTTATACCTATTTTCAAAGTATCATTCAATTTCAAAGCCATAATATCATTATGTAACCAAATATATATACACTTATATGTATATACTCATGAATCAAACTTTAATATCACATACTTATGCATAACATGTGGCCGAATATACTTCACAAATACACATATATTTACATTAACATCATTTATATTTTGCATCACATATCAAATAACCAACTTACCTTATTTTCAAATAGGTAATCAACTATCACATACCTGATCACTTAGCTCGATTTACACATTCGATCACAACTTATCATTTCCCGTTGAACCATTCGAAATTGAATAGGTTGGATAATCACACATATCGTACAATGCCAACGTAATCAAATACGATGTCGATGTCCCTAATATGGTCTTACACGTAATCAGATATCGATGCCAACGTCCCAGATGTGGTCTTACACAAAAACACATATCGAAAATCCTATGTCATGAGATATGTATCCTAGCTATTCCTAAGGTTCGTACGGGGCTTTCGGACATCATAACTCGGTCGAAACGAATTCGTAAACATAGCCCCCAAGCATATACACATTCAGCTAACACATATATACTTTCACATAGTTCGTTTCAGCATATAAAACTCATATTTATTTAAAGTTAACAACATCTATTTGCTTATAAACTTACCTCGGACAACGATAATCGGAATGGGATGACTAATCGACAACTTTGGTTTTCCCCGATCCAAATCTGATTTCTTTGGTTCTTGATCTAAAAATATTCAAATTAAACTCATTCAAACATAATTTCATTCAATTTAGTCCAAAAACACATAAATGAGAAAATTATCATTTTTCCCCTGACATTTCACACTTTTTACAATTTAGTCCAAATTACACAAAACACAAAACATGCAAAATTTGCACACCATGCTTAGGCTAAATCTTCTTTATGCTCATACAAGTCCATACATTTCATTTATTTCATATTTTAGTCCCTCAATTTATTATTTTTACAATTTAACCCTAATTTCCAAAACATATCTTTCATAATTCATCAACTAACATCACAAAGCTCAATTATTCATCAATGGCATAACTCAAAATATTCATCAAAATCAAAAATTCAAGCATGGGCTTTGTACATTACACTGCAACGATCTCAAAAACATAAAAACTATCAAAAAATGAGCTAGTTACATACCTTAATCAAACTTCAACAATGGCCAAAACTTGAAAACCTTATTCTTTTTCTTTTCTTTTTAGCATTCAGTCATGGAAAATAAAAGGCAAATGAATGATATTTTATTATATGTTTTATTATAATAAAATATTTACTATTTTACATATTTAACCTTTATAATAAAATTTTAAACCATTATAATTCATGGTTATAACCATCCATCACTTTAAAAATGGTTATATTGCATTATAAATACCTCAATTTAAAAAGACAACAACAATTCGGCCCTTTCACATTTAACCATCAAATTTTCATTTTACGAGATTAAGCCCTTTTTATTAAATCGGCACTCAAACGACAAAATTAAAACACGAAAATTTCACACATATAAATTCACACATAGTAAACATAGAAAATAATTTTTAAATATTTTTTGACTTGGATTCGTTGTAACAACCCTATTTAGGGCCTAGTCAGAACAGTGGTCTCGGGACCACAAATTCAAAGATAGAAAAATTATTTTTATTATTTTTATGAGGTTATAGCATGATTATATTAGTGCATGAAAAATTTGGTGAGTTAATTTTAATATTTTCAAGCCCGATTGCGAAAAAGGACTAAATCGCAAAAGGTTAAAAGTTACATTTTAGTACCCAAATGTGTTAAATAGCTAGAAAGTCAAAATTGAGGGCTTTTAAAGGGCAATTACACCCTTTTTAATAGTGTTGGCCGGCCATGTGATGGATTTTAAACAAATAGTCAAAGTATTTGGTAGATGATGTCATGATTTGGTGATAAAATAATGCCTAAAAGCCTAGCTATCATTTTCTTCTTCTCCATCTTCTTTCTTCATCGAAATTATCATCAAATATTGAGGTTTGAAAGCTCAAAAATCTGCAGCAACTTAAAGCACTCATAAGTAAGTGGTTTTAATTAGTTTTCTTCAAGATTTTTACACTTTTGAGACCCTTGAAGCATGAGCTTTCAAATGAGGGTGATATCTTAGAAAATGGTCAAGAGTTTAGGATTTTTCCATGGATGTATTTATGGTATATGCTGAGTTTTTATGGAGGAATATGAGTCCTAGTTGTGTTATAAACAAGTTTTATGAAGGGTGTTAGCATGAAAACACCTAAAGGGACTATTTTGCAGAAGTTGCAAATTAAGTAATAAGTGTGTGAAATAGAGAGAACTTGGGGTTGCTCTAGTAGTAAAAAGAGTTTATCTAGGCTTCAAATGCGAATAAATTTGATAAAAATCAAATTTTGAGCATGAGGGTAAAATGGTCATTTTGCTAAAGTCTAGGGGCAAAATGGTCATTTTACCAAAGATGTAAATTTTAGATAGCCTAATTGTGTTTAATGACTGAATGAGTGCATTTTGTTATTATAGATCAAGATTTTTCAAAATCGAGCCTAGACCGGGGCAAAGCCAAGCAATCCGATTAAGCCGACTAGTCAAGTACTTTTTGTAAATCGAGGTAAGTTGTACGTAAATAATACAACTATATTATTAATGCATGTATTCGATTGTCATTGATTTGATATAGCATAAATTTCTAGAATTGGAACTAAGTATATATATTTATGATTGAGAAAGTCGAAAGATCCAGTAAGAACCCCAAGAAACAAACCGGATATTCATGCCATGACATGGGGTTATGTGAGAACCAGTATAAGATCATGTCTGGGACATGGCATCAGAATTGAGACGAGGGCTAGTGTAAGACGTGTCTGGGACATGCATCAGCCGCATCATGATAGCCCGTGTAAGACCACATCTGGGACATGGCATCGGCGTAGAGGTGAGTGCCAGTGTAAGACATGTCTTGGACATGCATCGGCCTCGATGATGTTAGCCAGTGTAAGACGTGTCTGGGACATGCATCGGCTAAGTTTCATGCTAGTGTAAGACATGTCTAGGACATGCATCAGCACGTATACACGAGAGCTAGTGTAAAACCACGTCTGGGACATAGCATCAGCCTCGATGGAGATAGCCAACGTAAGACCATGTCTGGGACATGGCAGCAGCAACTTAACCCATGTTTAAGGCTTATAGAATATCCGATAGTATTCCAAACGGTTCAAATTTAAGAGTTAAGAAAGAGATTTAATATGGAAAGTATGATAATGTTGTAAGTGTTACAAGTACCTATTTGGTAGGCATGAGTAATGAGCTCGATTAGAAAATATGATCTGAGTTGATGGTAATGAGTAAGTCCAGTTTATACTTACCTTTGAGCTATGAGCATAATTGATAAATGGTGAAGTTGTTGTATATATATTTATATGCAACTTACTAAGCTTTATGCTTACTCTCTTTCCTTCCCTTTTCTTTCAGTAATGCCATTTTGCTCGAGGATCCCTTGAAGTCAGAGATATCGATCACACTATCAGCCGTAATACTCGGTATAGTTGGATTTATATTTTTGATTATGGCATGTATAGGGCTAGACTAGGGAGTTGTATTATTGAAAATTGTTTAGGTATATTAGCTTAAGATAAAAGCCCTTCATTTTTGTATTAAGCTTAGATAATGGCTATTATTCATTTTGGCAAATGTATATCATGTTCCTTCTATGGATGAATTGATGTCTTTTGGGATGGAATTAGCATATTGAAAGGATCTTGTGTAGGTTGGGCAAATTGGGTAACAAAATGGCTTGGAAGATAGCCTAGTTTGTCCACACAGGCAAGAGACACAGGCGTGTGTTTAGACCGTGTGTGACATACGGCTCACCCCTATGGGTGTGTGTTATGGTCGTATTTCCCCCTGCACTTAAACTTTTAAATCAGTATTGTCCATAGTTAGGCCACACGGGTGTGTGCCATAGTCGTGTCTATAAGTCAGTATTGCCCACGGGTAGGCCGCACGGGCGTGTGTCATGGCCGTGCCCTAAAGTCAGTGTCGCATACGGGCTGAGGACATGGGCGTGTCCTGAGTCACACGGGCATGTGGAACCCTAAAGCATGAATTTCACCAAGTTTTTCTTAAATTCTCAGTGAAGTCTAAATCGTCTTGAATGTATGTTTTGGGCCTCGTAAGCCCATTCAAGGAACTAATTGCTTATGAAAGTAAAAGTTTTAAAATTTATCAAAATAGTTGATTGAGTTAAGTCAGGTAACACCTTGAACCATCCCGGTGATCGGATATAGGCGAGGGGTGTTACATCCGTGGTCCTGAAACCACCATTCCGAATAGGGTCTAAATCGGGCTGTTAGAACTCTCCCCACTTAGAGATTTTTGTCCCCGAGAATCTTACAGGTGAATAGGTTCATAGAACGTTCTTTCATTACATCTTCTGGCTCCCATGTTGCCTCCTCAACTCCGTGTTTACACCATAGTACTTTCAATAACGGAATTTTCTTATTTCGCAATTCTTTAACTTCACGAGCCTGAATACGAATCGGTTCTTCTTCATATGTCATATCAGACTTAATCTCAATCTCTAATGAATTAATCACATGTGAGGGATCAGATCGATATCTATAAAAAATCGAAACATGGAATACATTATGAATCTTTTCTAACTCAGCTGGCAACAATAGTCTATACGCAAACGGCCCAATACGCTCGATAATCTCATAGGGCCCAATAAATCTCGAACTCAATTTGCCTTTACGACCGAATCTGAGTATTTTCTTCCACGGTGAGACTTTCAAAAATACTTTGTCCCTGATCTGAAACTCTATATCTTTTCGTTTCAAGTTAGCGTATGATTTCTGATGATCTGACACTGTTTTCAGACTTTCTCGAATCACTTTCACTTTCTGTTTAGTCTCTTTGATCAAGTCGACCCCGTTTATCTTGTTTTCACTGAGCTCAGTCCAACATAATGGTTTTACAATCATACAAAGCCTCATAAGGTGCCATTTTGATACTTGATTGAAAGCTATTATTGTATGCAAATTCACTCAGAGGTAAGTATCGTTCCCACGTACCTTCAAACTCGAGAATGCAACATCTCAACATATCCTCAAGTATCTGAATGATTCATCCGAATTGACCATCTGTTTGCGGATGGAAAGCAGTGCTAAAATGTAATTTCGTACCTAGTGCATCTTACAGTTTCTTCCAAGACCGTGATGTAAATCTCAGATCTCTATCCGAAAAAATAGAAATAGGTATTCTATGCAATCTCACAATCTGAGAAACATACAATTGAGCTAGCTTATCAAGCAAGTAATCTGTGCAAACTAGAACAAAATGAGCCGATTTAGTCAATCTATCCACAATAACCCAGATCGCATCTTTCTTGCTCGGTGTCAACAGTAAACTGGATACAAAATCCATCGTGACTCTGTCCCATTTCCACTCAGGTATCATGATCGACTGAAGAAATTCGGAAGGTACCTAATGCTCGGCCTTTACTTGCTGACAGAGTAAACATTTTGAAACAAAGTCAGAAATGTCTCGTTTCATACCATGCCACTAGTAAATTTGTTTCAGATCATTATAGATTTTCGTACTACCAGGGTGAACAGATAATCAACTATTATGAGCTTCATTCAAAATCATCTGAATCAACTCTGGATTTCTTGAAACACATATTCGATTTTTGAACCTCAGAAAACCCTCAGCATTAACTCGAAACTCTGAATCAACATTCGAATCACATTGGCCCCACATTGCTAACAACTCATAATCAACTTTCTGAGCTTCGCAGATCTGTTGTATAAATAACGGTCTTGCTTTTAACTTAGCTATAATAGAACCATCATCAGACATAGCCATATGCACATTCATTGCATCCAAAGAAAATAGTGATTTTCAGCTTAGAGCATCAGCAACAACATTAGCCTTTCCCAAATGGTAGTCAATCACAAGTTCGTAGTCTTTTAGCAACTCTAACCATCTTCGCTGTCTCAAATTCAGATCTTTCTGAGTTATCAAATATTTTAGGCTTTTGTGATCAGAATAAACGTGACATTTCTCACCAAACAGGTAATGGCGCCATCTTTTCAATGCAAACACAATAGCTGCCAATTCTAGATCGTGCGTCGGATAGTTCTTTTCATGCAGCTTTAACTGTCTTGAGGCATAAGCTACAACTTTGCCTTCCTGCATTAACACACAGCCCAAACCATTTAAAGATGCCCCACTATAGATAACAAATTCTTTGCCCAATTCTGGCTGGACTAGCACTGAGCTTCGGTCAAAAGGGCTTTCAACTGATCAAAACTTTTCTAGCACTTTTCTTACCACTCGAACTTAATAAATTTCTGTAATAACTTCGTCATCGGGGTTGGAATCACAGAGAAACCTTTCACGAATCGTATATAGTAACCAGCAAGTCCTAGAAAACTTCAGACTTCAAAAACATTTCTCGAAGGTTTCCAATCAAGTATAGCTGATATTTTACTCGGATCAACCTGAATACCCGATGCTGATACAACATGTCCTAGAAAATTGGCTTCATGTAACCAAAACTCACATTTACTAAACTTCGCATACAACTGTTTCTCTCGCAAAGTATGTAACACAAGTCTCAGATGTTCGGCATGCTCGGTTTCATTACAGGAATAGATCAAAATGTCATCTATGAACACAACCACAAACTGATCTAAATACTATCTTAAGATCCGGTTCATCAAATCCATGAAAACAGTAGGTGCATTAGTAAGTCCGAAAGGCCTAACCAAAAACTCATAGTGTTCGTACTTCATTCGGAATGAATTTTTCGGCACATCGGAGTCTTTAACTCTCAATTGATAGTAGCCTGATCTCAAATCTATTTTTGAAAACACTGTGGCCTCTTTTAGCTAATCGAACAGGTCGTCAATCCGTGGCAACGGATATTTATTCTTTATAGTCACCTTATCGAGTTGTCTATAGTTGATACATATTCTCATAGTTCTGTCTTTCATTTTCACAAATAAAACTGGTGCACCCCAAGGAGAGAAACTCGATCGCGCGAAACCTCTATTTGTCAACTCTTGCAACTGAGCTTTCAATTCTTTTAATTTAGTAGGTTCCATTTTGCACAAAGCTATAAATCGGAGTCGTCCCCAGCACTAACTCAATACTAAACTCTACTTCTTAGATAGGTGGCAAACCCGGCAATTCTTCAGGAAACACATCTGAATACTTGCATACAACTAGTACTGATTCAATCTTTCTTTCGGTCACTTTACTATCAAGTACATATGCAAAGTAAGCTTCACAACCTTTTCTCACATACTTTTGAGACAACATCGAAGATATCACTGCTGGTAAACCATTCAGATCATCAGATTCAATTCGAATAATCTCATCCTTCTGGCACCATAAATCAATAATCTTTCTTTTGCAGTTTACGACAGCATCATGCAAAGTCAACCAATCATTCCCAGAATTATATCGAACTCGTCAAATGGAAACAGCATCAAATCATCCAAAAAACACGAATCTCGAACCATCAAAGGACAATTCTTACACACTTTGTCAACCAAAACACACCGGCCCAAGGGGTTCGATACTCTAATCACAAACTCAGTAGACTCAACAGGCAAAGTCTTACTAAATACTAAGGTCTCACACACATAAGAATGAGTCGAACTAGGATCAATCAATGCAATTACACTAGTATCATAGAGAGTGAATGTACCAATAATAACATCAAGGGATGAAGCCTCCTCGTGTGCGCAAATGGCATAAGCTTTGCTAGGTGCATGAGCCTCAGATCGAACTGTGGTGTCTTTAATTCCTCTCCAACTGCTACTCACATTACCCGTATTTCTAGGTGGTCTACCTTGAGCTAACATATTACTCGGTCTCGCATTCTATACTGTGTTTTGTGCAGCTACCTCAGGGCATTCACAAATGTAATGATCCATCGATCCACATTTAAAACAGGCCCAATCAAGCAATCTACAACTACCGGGATGTCGTTTACCA
The DNA here is from genome assembly GCF_007990345.1 of Gossypium hirsutum. Lineage (NCBI taxonomy): Eukaryota > Viridiplantae > Streptophyta > Magnoliopsida > Malvales > Malvaceae > Gossypium > Gossypium hirsutum. The sequence continues at coordinate 50,233,729 of NC_053436.1, read as the reverse complement.
CAATGTTTGCATTCCAGTTGATTTGATCTAACGTTACCAACACTAGCTACTGAGTTCCGTAACCCGTAGTAGCCTTTGAACGGCTAGAATCATCTTGAAATATCTTTGATGCCGACTAAAATAACTTACTCGATGATCTCTTACGTAAATCTCTAGCTTCAAAATTAGCTTTTCTTTTCTCTTTCCCGAGCTATTCAGCTTTGCATGCCCGCTCAACCAGTACTATGAACTCTTTTATTTCCAAAATGCCAACTAGCAGTTTAATGTCCTCATTTACCCCGTCTTCGAATCTTTTACACATTATAGCTTCAGTCGATACACATTCACGGGCATATCTGCTGAATCTCACAAATTTTCGCTCATATTCTATCACGGTCATACGACCCTATTTCAACACCAAAAATTATTTGCATTTCGGGTCGATAAATCTCTAGCTGATATACTTCTTATGAAACTCAATCTGAAAGAATTCCCAGGTCACCCATTCTTTCGGAACCACCGATACTAGTATATTCCACCAGTGATATGCGGTGTCTCGTAGCAATGATATGGCACATTTTAAACACTCATCAAGGTTACAAGATAATTCATAATTCATCAAACACGAGGATAGTATGAGCATCATCATCATCAGTGGCTCTAAATTCCTCAGCCCTATTTAATCTCAACAGATCAATCACTTGAGGTATCAGATATCGTAGGAGGATTAGTCGGGGGTGGAGGTTGTTCAGCAATCGAATTTGTCTAGATATACTGAGTAAACCAGTCATTCATCATTTGGTAAAGGCTTGCTTAGCCTCTCCCTCTTGGTTACTCAAAGTTGGTCGAAAATCAACTAGCGCTGTCCCTTGCGCGAGAACAGGCGCTATACTCTCGACATCATTAGCTACGGCTTGATCAGGACCCATTTACTATACGGAAACACATTTTCAAATGTCAGGAGTCATCACACTATCACGGTATATAATATGGCATGTATAGCTAGACTCACACACGCTACGTTAGTCGTAGAATCGACAAACTGTAGCTCTGATACCAATCAAATGTAACACCCTTAACCCGTATCCGTCACCGGAATGGGGTTACAAGGTATTACCAAATGAGACACAACTTCCAAACATTCATGGATACACATAGGTTGTGACAGCCCAAAATTGACCCTAGTCGGGAAGTGGTTTCGGGACCGCTAAACCGAGTCATAAAAATAATTAACCGTCATAATTGATGCTCATTATATGTACATGTGCATGTGTGAAAATTTCGTGTTTGAATTTTGTTTAATTGTAGGTGAATTTTAGTAAATAGGACTTATGTGAGAAAATTTTGAAATGTGATAGGTCAAAGCATAAGGATCTATTAGTGCATGAAATAAAAAGGGGGACTTGCATGTCAATTTCCCCCCCTAATTAGTAGTGGCCGGCCATGACAAGCATGGTAGACCAAGTGTGATGGGCAAGAACATGTCATAAACATGTTGAGTTAGTGTTTCATGGGAAGTATGATAAAATAAGGAGCATGGGCATAAAATAATGAAAGGGAATATGATGAAAACAAAAAAAAAGTGTGTGGTTGTTCCCCCCCCCCCATTTGGCCGAAACTAGAAAGAAAAAACAAAAAAAAAAGTGTCATCTTTCTTCATTTCCCTTGGCCGAATGTTCTAAGGAAGAAAGAAAAACAAGTTGTGTTCTTTGGTTCTTCTTGGCCGAATTGAAAAGAAAAAGAAGAAATTGAAGTTAAGACATTTGGTCACCTTTAAGTTGATTAAGAAGCTTTTGAATATTCGGTGCCTAGGGGAAAAGTTTCTAAGAAGTTTGGCCATGCATGTAACTAGATTGAGGTATGTTTGATATTATTCTTTGAGATTCATGTATATTTTAAGTTGTAAGTTTGAAATCTACCTAGCCATGGTTCAAATTTTGTTAATTGATGGAGATGATATTCGGCCATGAATGTTACATTCTTGGTTGGTATTTTGATGTCTTTGGTGATGAGGTATGAAGATGGTTGATTTTGAGTGTTTAATAAAAAGGATACATGAATTATTGTTAAATAATGGTCGAATGTAGCATGATTAAAGATGTGAATAAATTGAAGTTAAGGAGGTTGTCAATGAAAAATATGAGTTGGATGAGTTTTAAAGAATAAAAATTTAGGTGACTAGAGGTCAAGGACATTCGGTCAAAGGCTTGTGTGCTAGCAAAATCGGCCTAAATGTCGTTTTGATGTGTTGAATTGAGTAAGCTAGATGTTGGAACACATAAGGATTCGGCCTTCTAAAACAATAGAGATAAGTGTATGAAAGGCTAAGTTTAAGTAGTAAGGCCGAATAGGTTGTAGATAAGGCACTTGTGAGTTCTTGGCCAAGCAATTGACAAATTAAATTAGAGTTCTTGTGACGTATAATGTCAGTTCTAACTTGGTATATTTGGCCACCTAATTAAGTACATCGGTGGTGTTGAATGTAATCTTACACATTCGGCCATATGGGGTAAAAATGGGTCGAGTGTTCATGAGATGAAATTAGGTGTTTAAATGATGTTATAGTTGACATTGTGCATATATACATGCATTCGGCCATCTAATTGAGTATGAAGGTGGTTTTAAATCTAATTGTGATGCCCATTTCGAAGTATATATATGCATATATATATACATAAGTATGCCCATTCGTGATGTTACCTTTAATTATGTGTATAATCGACTAAATGGGTAATTAGTGAGGATGGTTGCCGAATATACAGACATACATATGCATGTGTAATTGAATTATGAATGTTTAGCAAGATGGTTAAACTAGTACGCAGATTGGCAGCTTGTCTGGGAAATTTTTTTAAGTGGTTTGAAGTCTGTTAACACCTCGTGTTCGACTCCGGCGACGGCCTCGGGTTCGGGGTGTTACATAGGTATTATTTATTTTATTCACCACATATGAACGTATACTAACCAAACCAAAACATTACAGGTTACATGTAACTCAATAAACATACAACCATAAATCATTATCAATTAGCCGAATATAAGGATAGGAATTAAATAACTCATTACTCATTATTCAAGACCAAATATACATGCAACCTTATTATAATTTTTGACTAAACCAAGCTTACTTATTTACTATTCCATTAATACACACACAAAAATATCATATAACATATACTTAACAATTAAAGCACAATTAACGAAGCCACATACTAAACTTCCATCAAACCATCTTGTTTAATAAAAACATAAATTACTATTTATATGGTAAATTTCTAAAGCTTTAGCTGAATATTAAAACATGCTAAATACATATGCTTTATTTAATGTCAACTTTCATTTTACTCAATTACTTTACACACATGTAACATTTCATATAATCAAACCAATATGTCGATCATAATTTGCATTTCACATCAAACACATCGCAAATATGTGTATACACATATAACATAGAAAACACTTGTCTAATATTATAAAGTATCAAAGTCGAATCTAAACATGTTAATATCACCTTTCTTGCAATATGTCAAAGATCATACATAAGATCAATTCATTGAATACAAATTCTGTAACACCCCTAACCCGAATCTGATTGTCGGATTAAGGCTAAGAGGTATTACCGAACTAAACATTTAATTATCTCATTCACATTGTCAATAAACATAAATAGAGATCGAGCTGAAATACATACTGATATTTAAGTTATACGCCATTTTCGTATGGCCAAAATATTTACAATTTCAAAACATCGTTATCATCAGCCTAACCTATACATGCCATATCGAGTCCAAAATATAACTGTACCCAAAAAGATCGATAGTGTGATGAACTGCTGACGATCCCCGAGTCGGTGGCCAAAATCAACAATCTATAAAAACAGAGAAATAAAGAACAGAGTAAGCTTTCAAAGCTTAGTAAGTTTTAAGCATCAAAAACAATTAAAGACTTATCGAAAATTGAAACATTCATTTAAACAGACTTATTCTCAATTCAAATTGCTTCATGGCCGAATACACATAAACATATACATAGATTTCTCAGCACATATTTTTCTTCTACTTAAAGTTCATACGATGCATTTAAATCAAATAATCTCATATATTAAGAACATTTGACTGAATAGGTCATTGTTTTACTCGTAAATATAACAATCATTCACACTTAAGTATCATTCTTTAATACTAATAATTCACAAAATCATTGTCTGAACGTACATGAGTACATAAAGTAATTTTAACATATAATTCATATACGAATATACCATGACCGATTAAATCATTCTCATATTCACAAATATAACCATCAATCATATATATATATTCTTCTTTGATGCTAATGATTCACTTCGAAATCAATTCACCGATGAGTAAGTAATACGTACCTGAACATCTTAAATGTATAGTACTTACTCGACGATGGTTTACTGCAAACATTCAATATCGTAATCTTACTTAACTTACTGGCATTAAGCCTATCAGGTTTTAGAACTTGAAACCAATTACCAGCACAAGCCTGCGGGAATTTAAACCCGGTATGATACCAGCTCGAAGCCTGCGGGACTTTAGCCTGGACATATTTCCAGCACGTAGCCTGCGGACCTTAAGTTCGGTTATAATTCCAGCACATAGCCTGCGAACCTTAAGTCTGGATATAATTCCAGCACATAGCCTACGGACCTTAAGTCCGAATATAATTCCAGCACATAGCCTGCGGACCTTAAGTCCGGATAAACATCACTGAATGTCATGCATACTTATTCGCAAGAAAATTCAATTCACATAACATCTCACAATCATAGTTCATTTATTCCATTTGAATAATAGCATAACATGGACACTATTCATATAACTTTTGGCTCAATAACATACATAAGAATATATGTTCATTTTACTTTCCAAGCTTAACTTCTAATGTCTATTCGGCTTTAAGCCTTAAACATAAATTATTTGTCACTCAACTATATTCAAATAGAATCAATAGATCACAGTACAGTTATCATACACATATCATGACATTATCAATTACGTACTAAATGTGACTATTCAAAACTTACCTCGGATATACTTGAACGGTTACGGAAAGGCTACTATAACACCCCAAACCCGGCCTAGACGTTATGGCCGAATCCGACATGCCACATCAAAGCGTTCAAAAACATTTTAGGTCGTTGTTCTAAAAAACTTACTTAGTGTTTTAAAAGATAATTTTAATGCAGGTTAAAGTGAATGGAAGCTGAGCACTAGGTATGAAACCGGAAAGGAGGACGTAAGTCCATCGGATTGCTTAAGTACCAAGTTCCCTTCGGATCCAATCCTAGACATGCACACCGCCATTGCCACACCTTAACGTCATGTATATTTCCAGGAAACCAATTTGATTAAGTCCTTTTTAGGAAAAGTGATTAATTTTGGAAAATATTTTCATTGCAGAAGCTTTACTGGTTGTCGTGTATTTTTGAAATCAATTGCTGTTTTTAAAAAAACGCGCCCTAAAAGCTATTCAATTTTGACAGTTAAATATAAGTAATACCTATCTTAATAAAACATATTAAAACCATAAAAATAATTAAGCGACCTTATTACAATTAAAGAACCCAAAACCTTAAGCATAAATAAAAAGGATGTCCAGTTCACTAGAAGAAAATTAATCTTGCAGAACATGTGGCCACTCCAAATCCCTCACAGCTCCAAGCCCACTATGGTTGGGGATTACCTGCGTGGATGAAAATAAAGGGGTGAGTTTGGGGAAACTCAGTGTGTAAATTAACCCAACCATAGCCTATAACGGTTCAAACCGCAAAGAACAGATTAAGTTGGCCTTAGCCCAGAACAGAAGTCAGAATAGAGCTCATAGGCCCATAACAGAACAGGACAGATATCACATGTTTATGAAAAACCCAACCCATATCCAACCACATGTACCCCCATACCAACCTTTCACCATGTGGGGAGACTACTCGACCCACCCAACTGCTACACGCCACAGAAATATGCAATATAGCTGCCAGAACAGATAATGTGACAGAGTCACCAGATACAGATAATCGTGGCAGAGCCACTAGAACAGATATATGTGGCAGAGCCACCAGATCAAATAATTGTGGCATAGCCACCAGGACGCTTCCTCCATAATATAACCCATGTACCCATGCAGCAGATATGCAATCATGGCATACATCATACAGAATTAAATCATCATGCTTTTCAGTCAAAAGTAATCCCTAGGGGTATAATGGTAATTTTGCACCTAGGGTTATATCAGTAGTTTCCATACATAGGGGTATTCCAGTAATTTATCTATTCTTAAGGTTTCCATGCATAACATAGCCATTTACGTACGACCAGAAACACTTACAGCGTTTTCTTACCGAATTGGGCCCGTTGGCCCACTATCCCAATTTTTGGCCCATTAAGCCCAAAAACATCGAAATGCACAGAATCGTGCACTCTACAGTCTTATCACTTTAATCTACCATATACGTCAAACTATTAATCTCACGAGCATTCACACACTCGCATGTTCTCAAAATACCGGCTTTTCGGCATTTTGGCATTTCGGCTTTTGCCGATCTAGTCTATGAGAGGGTGTCTGTTACACACCTGATTTATGACGGTACGTTGGCGAGATCCACCCACGAACTGCCTTTTTCTGAAATATGGGTTAGATATGGAGAGCCAACCGAATAAGTCCTCAAGCCCTTTGCTGTATATCCCCTTGACCACGGTACCACTTACACAACCAACAGAAAAACACAAATCCCTTAGTCCAAAACGCTAGCCACCCCTAAGGGTTTCGACTTTTCCTTTCTAAAACAATGAGACTAATGACAGTTGTTCGAAAGACTTACCTAACGTCGATCGGTTCAGAAGAATTTTCCTATATATGATTCTTTTATCTCCAATCCACCGTAGCAACAAGAATAAGCAGATTCAAACAACCAAAGATTCGGCCTCCTTCACCTCCAGTATGTAGGTTTCGGTTTTTAGAGAAGTAAGAGCAGAAAAGTTCGGCTACCACAAGATTCAGCTACTGAGGAAAATCAAAGATGGAAAAATAAAGGATGAGACAGAGGAAGAGTGGTATAGGTTCGATTATGGAAAAGAAAAGATGGAAGAAGAAAGAGAAAGATGAGAGGTAGTATTCGGCTATGGAGAAAATGGCACAATAAGGCTTCTAGGTTCGGCTATTAACAAAAAGAGAGTAAGAAACCCTAATCCAAACCTATTTCGGCAAACCCAAAGAGAATAAAAGTGAAATAGAAGGAAAAGGAATTGCTAGGGACGGCACCACTTATCCCAAATGCCGAAATTTCCCCCTTCAAGGACCTAGCCGAATCCCTATACTAGGAACCCTTGGCCGGCCAACTCTTGCTCCTCAAGAGTCCACCAATCGGCCAACACTGCCCTCCTTAATCAGCTCCTAAAACTTCTTCCCATATCAGCTCCTAAATCTTCTCCCTTATCCCCTCCTTACTCAATCACCTGAGCAACTCAAACTCCTCCTGACAGTCTTTTACCTGAGTTCCATTGCTTACCCTTCCTAAACATAAAAATAATAATTCCCTTAATATGTTGTCATTGTGACTTGAACCTCAGCTCTCCCTAGCATCCACACGCCACTTTTATAGCCTTCCCAGTGGCGTCATATGCCACTTTGCCACCTGTTTCTTTGTGTTTTATTTTACTCAATTAATACTTAAAAGCCCAATTAACCAAAACACCTTTTTCCTATGGAACTAAAATTAACTAAAGTTATCGAGTTTTAACTTAAGCTTGGGTCTTCTAGAGGGCCACTAACATAATTAAACCTACACCAAACAGAAAAAACACAGAAATTTTAAAATTCGTTGAAAATCACAGAAATCCTGAAAATCTTGAAAATTGGGGCGTTACAGCTACTCAATTACTTTAGCTTTTCCTTTATCCAAATTTGTCCCTCTATGCTCTTGAGCTTAATTCAAAAAAATTTAAACAAATCATTATTCAACTATTCAAGCATTCCTTCAAAATATATTATATATATATATTCGACTTTCACATATATATATCATAGTAAACAAAATAAAATACATTATAGGTCATCTTTGACCTTTCTATTTTCACCAATTTGAACCATTCCTTGGCCAAACATTTCATTCGGCATTAAGACACAAACAAGTTAACATTTTCTTTATACACACCCTCAAGACCACATGCATAATTCATTTATTTTAAAGCACATATCACACAACCGCTTAACTAAAGTTTCATTCATTCACAACATATAAACCCTATTAAGCTTATACCATGTACATATCAAACCGAATTCAAGTGGAGAAATTATCACAACTAAGACACATTCCAAAAACCAACTTAACCATTTAACCACTTGATGGGGTAAGTTACACTCACAATTGTAAATACCTGGCACACATTCGAGACACATAGTAATATACAAAATTAAACAAATAGAAAGGTCAAGTGCGCATGTCTTAATATAAATACCATAATTCATATTAACTTAGTGACATACATAAAAATCCATATAACCGAATGTACATGTATTTATGATAAATGTGTATATTATGACTGCATCCTTAATATAAGCTTAATATAAACTTTACCATTTATATTCAGCCAACTCAATATATATATACATACATGATATACACTTACTCATATACCAAAGACATACTTAACCTTAATGAAACAAAACACATTGCTTAGTCATTTAAAACTAATCACAAACCACATACGACATTTGTCACTTAATAATCATATTTATTTAACCAATACACTTCCACTCATTATTATTTATGACTTTATATAATATTATCAAAATGGATTAATTATACTTTAATACACCATCATAGCCGAACATAATAATTTCACCTATGCATAAACATTACTCACATTCCATTACTTACATTATTCAAAATCATACCATTAAATTAATGTATAAAACCGAACCTTTAGACATTCAAACATCTACTCTATTCTTTTCAAATCACCCAAACGACAATTACTCACATTCTAGCATTTTAATACAAAACATTTGTTCAAGTCATTAATCAAGTCCAAGTTCGGCTATTACACATATAAGTACTAACAAATTAAATTTTTAACTAGTTCAAACTTCTCTCATAAAAAATTATTCATCAAAACATAGAGACAATAATCTAACCCCTTCATTATCTACCATAGCCGAATGCTCAATTCATCACCCAAATTCAAAATTTTGACATGGGCTAAGTAAGGAGCTTGATAATTAACTTAAAATAAGCTAAAATTTCAAAATCTAACATAATTTACTAACCTTGCCTCAAGCTTAAGATGACCGAATGGTTTGCTCCTTTTTCTTTCTTTAAAATCGGCTAAGAGGAACAAAGATGAACACTTTGTTGTCTTCACCCCTTTTTTTCTATTTTTAATTATCATTATTATAAAATATAAAGCCATTTAGTTGCCATGATACTAATAGTTAATACATATATTTTATATTAAGTAACAACATGGCCGGCCACTATCTTAAAATGGATAATTTGACATGCAAGTCCATTCTTTTTATATCATGCATTAATAGACCATATAATTTAACCTATCACATTTTCAAAATGTCTCACATAAGTCCTATTTAATAAATTTCACACACAAATGATAAAATCAAAGCATGAAACTTTCACACATACACTTACACATATAAATAGCCTAGAATATAACGGTTAATTATTTTTGTGTCTCAGTTTTGTGGCCCCGAAACCACTTTCCGACTAGGGTCAAATTAGGGCTGTCACAAATTTTATTTTGCACTTATATATATAGCCAAAATTTATATTCAATTCATAATGTACCATTTATTCAACTTAAATACTTGCAATACCCACCTAAATGACCATTCCATAATCAATAACTCATTTTGCATTTTTACTTACTCAATTAACCACATATTTATGACAAATCAATAAGCAATTACCACATTTTTCATAATAATCCATTTTCAATCTCAATTGCCGAATACATCCATCCATGATACCAAGCATATCCCACGATGTCATATATCATTAAAATACACATTATCTTTGTACATGATCAAGCAACTACCATTCATTAAGCATATTACTCAACCATATATCAAACCATAATTTCACCTATAGCCATAATTGAATATTCTTTAATACCAAAACACATAATAACACCTTAACAAAGCTTATCAACTAAGTTCACATATATTTATCTATGTATAAACCATAGCCGAATCACTAAAACCACAACCAAACATAACCATAATTTGATAAAACCTTAAAACTGAACTTAACAAAATAAACAATCCATTTTCGCATGGCTTATATATATACACACACAAACCAAAATCAAACATATCCAAATACAATCTAGCCTATATATGCCATAGCTTTGAAATTCAGCTTATAAAGTACCGAAAATAGTCAATAGTGTGATAAACTTCATTGACGATCCCTGAGCTCGTAACATGACTCCAAAATCTATAAAACAAAGGCAAACATACACACAGATTAAGCTTTCATAGCTTAGTAAGTCATAAGCAAATAAATAACTCAATGACATAATCAACTCAATTTAACCAAATCAATTTATAATAACATAATTACATTTAATTTCAAGCTTACAGTGTAACACCCCAAACTCGGCCCAGACGTTATTGCCAGATCTGACGTGTCATATGGACTTACGACTTAGTATGCATTCGTTGGTTTAGGTGGTCTTTGTAAAAACCGCAGTTGAATTAAAAGCCGGTTTATCAATCTTTAGGCTATCCATTTGTTTGCTTGTTGAGTCTTGAAAACGTTTATTAATTTTGAAAACCCGCGCAGCCTAACACTAGCAGTTTTGACATAGTATAAATATAATCAGAAAATAAGACCATAGCGGAAAAAGAAATTTAAATAGCAGCCTTATTACAACTTAAAACCTAAAATTAAATTAGAATATAAAAATAATAAAAATAAACTAACTTAGAAAAACCAACTTTGCAAATGATGTGGCCACTCCGAATCCCTCACGGCTTCAAGCCCACTATGGTTGGGGATTTCCTGCAGAGATGAAAGTAAAGGGTGAGTTTAGTAAACTCAGTGTGTAACATAACCCAACCATAGCCCAAAACAGATCAAACCTCAGAGTCAGACTTATCTGGGCCTTGGCCTAGTACAGATATCAGAATGAAACCTATAGGCCCATAGCAGATACAGAACAAATATATCATGAATGCAGAAATCCCAACCCAGAGCCATCCATAACACCCCCGTACCAGCCTTACACCATGTGGGGAGACTACTCGACCCACCCAACCGCTACACACCACAGAAATTGCAGCGAAGCTGCCAGATATTGTGGCGAAGTCACCAGATACAGATATTGTGGCTAGGCCACCAGAACAGATATATATATGTAGCGAAGCCACCAGATTGTAGCGAGGCTGCCAGAACTCTTCCTCCATCAATATAAACCCATGTCCCATGCAACAAAAATAATATGTCATGGCATACGTATACAGAAACAAAACATCATGCTTTTCAGAAAAAAAATAACCCTAGGGGTAAAATCATAATTTTGCATGCATAAGGGTATTTCAGTAATTATTACCTATTGCTAAGGTTTCATGCTCATTCTAACGTTTACCAAGTAATCAGAAGTACTTACCTCGTCTTTTTACCAAAGTGGGCCCGTTGGCCCATTGGCCCATTTTCGGCCCATTAAGCCCAAAAATACCGTTGTGCACGAAAATGCACACTCTGCACTCTAATCATCCAAATGTACCACATTCATTAACAACTATCTCATGAGCGCTCGCACGCTTGCGAGTTCACAAAATACCAACGTTTCAGTATTTCGAATTTTACCGATTCAGTCTAAGGGAGGGTGTCGTTTACACACCTGGTTGATGACAATTGATGACGATATCTCCCACGCGATAATCCTACAATCGATCACTAACACATTAGACTTACGAATTAACGATAACTAACATAAATCCACGTCAACTAACCCAATCATCACACAAGTTAGTCATTTACGCACGAGGGGCAAAATAGTCATTTTACCCTCTAGGGGTAAATCGGTAGTCCTACCCTACAAGGGTATTTTAGTAATTCTACAACTTATCCACTTGGGCCTACGGACCTATTGGGACCACATGGCCCATTTCAGCCTATCGCGGCCCGAAATAGCCGTCCTACTGCTAGAGTAATGAGAAATACACACCTGTTAGGAGACTGCAGTTAATCCACGCTCCAAACACTCTTAGCTGACGCCCAACCCAAACGAACACGTCACAAAGCGAAAGGGATCAGCCAAGAAGGGTATGCCTACTCTCTCATGGTTTGCTCTATTTAAAGCCAGCTCTCTATCTACTCTTATGTTAGCTTCCCTGATGTGGAATCCCTCCATCACCAGAGTTTAAAACCAACACCAACTCTTGCCGCCCCAACATAGCAAAATAATCAACCTTTGCATGCCAAGGGATTCGAACCAAAGTCCTCTCACATGCTAACTCACGCCACCACTACTAGGTCATCAACTCATTTGTGTCATAAACCCAACATATTAAACCTACTTATTTCCAGATTTATTGAAAAGAAAAACCAAAATATATTGCAAGAGCCAAGACTTGAACCTTGGACCCCTTACTTCCACTATGACGTCACTTCCTTGTCCCCTAAGTGGCACCACCTTGCCACTACACCACACTCCATTTTTGTGTCATCTTTTACCCCTTTACTCTTAAAAGCCCAAACACCAATTGCATCACCTGTTCATAAAATTAAAATTTCAAAGACTACCACGGATTTAACTTAAGTTTGGGCCTTCCAAAGGCCCACTAACCTACTAAAATATATATATTAACCAACCAGAACACACACAAATTTTAAAAATCACAGAAACACAGAAAACCCAAAAATTGGGGCGTTACAACTCTACCCTCCTTAAAGAAATTTTGTCCTCGAAATTTTACCTGAATCAAACAGATGAGGATATTGTTGACGCATCGCCACTTCTGGCTCCCAAGTAGCTTCCTCTCTGCCATGATTATGCCACAACACCTTTACTAGTGGAACTGATTTCCTCCTCAAAATCTTAACATCTCGATCCAAAATCTGCACAGGCTCTTCCTCAAAAGTCAAATTTGTTTGGACCTCGATCTCTGCAACCGGCACAACATGAGTAGGGTCAGAACGATACCACCTTAACATGGAGACGTGAAAGACATCACGAATCCTATCCAACTCTGGAGGTAGCTCCAACCGATAAGCCACTGGACCCACTCGCTTAAGAATCCGATAAGGCCCAATGAACCGCGGACTTAACTTGCCTTTCCTCCCAAACCTTAATATTTTCTTCCAAGGTGAAACCTTCAAGAAGACCATATCACCCACAGAATACTCAATTTCCTTGCGCTTCAAATTTGCATATGACTTCTGTCTATCAGATGCTTCCTTCAACCGGTCTCTAATCAACTTGACCTTATCCTCAGTATCTGCCACCAACCCAGGTCCAAGAACCTGTCGCTCACCCAACTCGATCCAACAACTAGGTGTACGACATCTTCGCCCATACAGTGCCTCATAAGGAGCCATTCCAATACTTTTCTGATAACTGTTGTTGTATGCAAACTCTGCCAACGGTAAGTAATCCTCCCAACTGCCTCGAAAGTCGATAACGCATCCCCTCAACATGTCTTCCAGAATCTGAATAACCCTTTCTGACTGATCATCAGTATGAGGATGAAAGGCTATACTAAAGTTCAACCGCGTACCTAACGCCTCATGCAACTTTTGCCAAAACTGAGATGTGAATCTAGGATCTCGATCAGAAATAATCGACATTGGCACTCCGTGAAGTCGCACTATTTCTACCACATACAATTTGGCTAACTTCTGAAGTGAATAATCAGTACGGACAGGTATGAAATGAGCAGATTTGGTCAACCTATCCACAATTACCCAAATTGAGTCCTTCTTCGACGGTGTCAAGGGTAACCCACTCACAAAATCCATGGTTACCCTCTGCCACTTCCAAAGTGGTACTTTCACTGGCTGTAAAAGTTCGGAAGGTAATTGATGTTCAGCTTTCACTTGCTGACAAGTCAGACATTTTCCCACAACTTCCATTACCTCTCGCTTCAATCCAGGCCACCAATACAACTCCTTTAAGTCGCGATACATTTTACTCCCTCCAGGATGCATAGCACACAGACCTCCATGAGCTTCTTTCAGAATTGCTTGCCTCAAGTCAGAGTCCTTCGAAATACAAACTCTACCTCGGTAACACAGAACTCCCTCACTGTTTAGTCCGAACTCAGAAGTATCCCTATTCTTAACCTGCCAGAATCGAGAAACCAAGGACTTATCCCTCGACTGTTTTTCCTTAATCTCATCCACCCAGGTCGGCCTAACTTGCAGTTCTGCTAATAGACTATCGTCATCATACAGACTCAAACGAGCAAACATGGCTCTCAGATCAGATATAGTTCTACGACTTAGGGCATTAGCCACCACATTAGCTTTGCCTGGGTGATACTCAATCGCGCAGTCATACTCCTTAAGCAACTCTATCCATCTCCGCTGCCTAAGGTTCAGCTCCTTCTGAGTCAGCAAGTATTTAAGACTCTTATGATCTATGTATATAATACACCTTTCTCCGTACAGGTAATGTCTCTAAATCTTAAGCGCAAAGATTACCGCTGCCAACTCCAGATCATGAGTAGAATAGTTAACTTAATGTGGTTTAAGCTGTCACGATGCAACCACTTTACCCTCTTGCATCAGCACACAGCCCAACCCTACATGTGATGCATCACTGCATACGGTAAAATCTTTTCAAAACTCTGGCTGAATCAGTACAGGTGCCTCGGTCAGAACTTTCTTCAGCTTCTCAAAGATTCCTGTTGTTTCTCAGTCCAAACAAACAGTACTCCCTTCCCTATAAGCTTTGTCAAAGGCGCTGCCATCACAGAAAATCCTTCCACAAACCTTCTATAGTACCCAGCTAAACCCAAAAAACTTCGAATTTTCGACACTGACCTCGGTGGCTTCCATTCCAGAATCGCTTTAATCTTTCGATGGTCCACCTTGATCCCTTCAACAGAGACAACATGCCCCAAGAAAGTTACATCTCTCAACTAGAACTCACACTTACTGAATTTCACATAAAGCTCATTCTCCCTCAGCACTTGTAGTACAATACGAAGATGCTCATCATGCTTCTCCTGTGACACCCCTAATTTGACCCTAGTCGGAAAGCGGTTTCGGGACCATTAAACCGAGTAACCAAATTATTTGAACATGATATTTATTGTCTAAAATAAATGTGTGAAAATTTTAAGCTTCGATTTAGTAAATTTCATGTGAATTTAGTCAATAGGGCTTATGTGTGACATTTTTGAAATGTGATAGATCAAAACATAAGGACCTATTAGTGCATGTTGAAAAAGGGGGGACTTGCATGTCAATTTCCCCCCCCATCTAGTAGTGGCCGGCCATGACATTAGGATGGACAAAGGGTGATGGGCAAAACATGTCATAGACATGTTGTGTTGGTGCATCATGGGAGGAAACAATAAAATAAAGAGCATGGGCAATAAAATATTAGTGTTAGTAGGATGAGAAACAAAAAAAAAAGGATATGTGTGATTGTCCCCCCCCCTTGCCGTGAGTTGAAGGAAAGAAAAACAAAAAAAAAGTGTTCATCCTTTGGTTCATCCTTGGCCGAAAATTTTAAGGAGGAAGGAAGAAGAAAGATTGAAGAGGTTCGGCCATGCATGTAACTAGGCTAAGGTATGTTTGATGATGTTCCATGAGATGCATGCATGTTTTAGTTGTTAGCTTGAGTTCTACCTAGCCCATGGTCTAAATCTTGCTATGTGATGGAAATGACACTCGGCCATGGATGAATCATTCTTGCTTGGTGTTGATGTTGTGTTGGTGAGATATCAAGTTATTTTTGTGACCAAGTTGAGATTTGAATTTTTGGAATGAGTAAGGCTTTCGGTTATGTTGTTTTGTATGAGTAATGGATTGTTGAGTTCATGCTATTATGAATAAAATTGATTAAGAGAGGCTTGAGATAATTAAATATGCATGTTGGTGGTAAGATGAGCATTCGGTTTTTATCATGGAAGCATAGGAAGCTTGTTAAAGTTGAATTTTAGAAAAGTTAAATGTGTGTGTGCTTGTGCTAGTGCCGAATGTGCCTAGGGTGATTTAGCATTGAGTTTGGTGTTATATGAATTGAGTTTTATGGTTTTGGATTTTTAAGTGTTGTTAAATACTTTGAATAATATATATATGTGGCTTTGAAATGTGAAACTCGGCCAAGTGGTTATAAGCATGATTTTAGAGATTCAATGATATTCGGCCGATTTGAATAATTCATGGCACCCCAAGCAAATTAGTTTTAGATGTTAATAAATATTGAAATTATTTAAAAGCATATTACCGAATGTGATTTTAGTCAATGATTCGGTTATGAGTGCTGATTTGTTTTATAATTAGCCGAATGTGTATATGTATACTATGAGGTGGTTTAGCTTAAAGAAAATTAAGGTGCTTGGAAGGTGATTGTCGTGGATAGTTTAAGTAATGAAATTTAATTTCTGTTATGTAAAGTGATGACATTGCTGTTTGCAAATTTGAAGTTAAAAATTGTTGATTGAGCATCAAGAGCTTATGGAAACAAAGTCGGATCGTGGAAAAAGGGAAATTGGTCGAATAGTCGGAATTGACGTACATTAGCGATCGAGGTAAGTTTTAAGTATTAAAGCCTATAATGTGATTGAGTATGATATGTTAAGCACATATTAAAAGAATCATAACTCTATTGTAAATTTTTATGCATATAGCCTAATGGCTATTATGAAGTATAGGTAAGTTATTGATATGATATGTTGCCAAATGGATATGATATTATGAAGTGCTAAAAGGATATGTCAGAAGAGTAAAATTGTGATAAACCTGCTCAGGACAGCAGCAGTAACATGAATTTAGAAAATCACCATAAATTATTGGAGTTGAATGGGAGGCTGAATAAATTATGAAATTAAATCTTAATGAGTCTAGTTTCTTATAAAAGAAACCGTGTAAGAAAATTTATTTCCGATAATGATATATTTAAAGTTGTGTGAGACAGTGCAGAATGACACTGTAATCCTCTGTTCCATTTTTAGAAAATCATTATAAATTGTACAAAAATGGTTATAAGATACAATTTATATGCTTAGACTCCTTAATGAGTCTAGTTTCAAATGAAATCAAATACAACACATTTTGAATTCTGTAAAATGAGAAATCTGATTCGTAGTGAAGAGTGGTCAGATTAGTCAAACAGTGAAACAGGGGAAACTTTAAGAAAAATCTGGTATTGATTGGCCAAACCTAAAATTCTGGAAATTTTATGGATGGAAGATATACGAGTCTATATTCAGGAAAAATTAACGAAAAGTTATTTGGAGTTTTGTAGCTCCAGTTATAAATGATTTAGTGACAATTGCTCAGGAAAAACAGCTTGTACTGAATTTGAGATTGTGTTGTAAACATTGATAAACTTGTTCTAGTTGCTCATAAGCTATTGATTAAACCCATACGTGAATTCTAAATTGTGATATTGGAAAATGATAGATGTAGCATCTGCCAAGATAGTGTATATATGTGATAAGGCCTAATGGCCGATGTGATGAATGTGAAAGTGTATATATGTGATAAGGCCTAATGGCCGATGTGATGAATGTGAAAGTGTATATATGTGATAAGGCCTAATGTCCGATGTGATGAATGTGAAAGTGTATATGTGTGATAAGGCCTAATAGCCGATGTGATGAATGTGAAAGTGTATATATATGATAAGGCCTAATGGCCGATGTGATGAATGTGAGAGTGTATATATATGATAAGGCCTAATAGCCGATGTGATGAATGTGAAAGTGTATATATGTGATAAGGCCTAATAGCCGATGTGATGAATGTGAAAGTGTATATATGTAATAAGGCCTAATGGCCGATGTGATGAATGTGAAAGTGTATATATGTGATAAGGCCTAATGGCCGATGTGATGAATGTGAAAGTGTATATATGTGACAGGGCCGAGTGGCCAACGTGATGGATGTGAAAGTGCATAAATGTGATAAGTCCCGAAGGGCATTTGTGTCAGTACTATATCCGGTTTAAAACCCCGTAGGCTTTATACGAGAATATTATCACTGATTAATGTCCGTAAGCTTTGTGCTCGTACTATATCCGAGCTCTAAAGACCCGATGACTACGTGTGGGAATTTTGTCCGGGTAAGACCTGATAACTTCGTGTGGAGATTATGTCCGGGTAAGACTTCGTAATAAGAATTGCTTATAAATATATTCAATGCGAAAGGTTAAACAGGTATGTACTCCAAGTTTATATGTGAGCTTGATTTGCACTAAATCATAAGGTAGTTATGTGATGCATACGAGAGCAATCTATGAGACTATTCCTATGATTATGTGATATCGGATCAGTGTGAGAGGCGATGTGAAATCATACGATGTATCTATGTCACATGAGCTCACTTTTATGTGAAAGTTTATCTGCCTATTGTATATGATGAGATGTGCATATTCGGTAAAGGGATGGTATGCCCGAAGGAAGAGTGAAATAAAAATACGAACAACTATGTTATAATTTGATTGTTATCTGTTGACACTGCTTAAAACTTACTAAGCATTGTAATGCTTACTCCGTTTACTCTGTTTCCTCTGTTTTATAGATCTCATTGCGAAGCTACAGGCTCGGGGATCGTCAGCAACTAGTCACACTATCACTATCCACTGTTTGGTACTGCTATGTTTTGGATTATCTTATGGCATGTATAAAATAGACTAGTGGCGGAAGAATATTTTGGTTAATGTATATAGCCATGCGAAAATGGCTTATATATGTTTGAGCATAATGTTATAATCATTTGGTATGGAATGGTTAATCACTATCATAATTTGTGCTATTTATGCTAAAAGGGCTAGTTGAATCATGGAAACTATGAAATAGGTAAAGTCTACCTTAAAGGCAGATGCTGGCAGCAGCAGTGATGTAGATTTGGAAAATCACTAAAAATAGTAGGATTGGAATTAAATAATGAATAAATTATGTAAACAAACCTTGATGAATCTATTTCATAGGAAAGTAACGAAACGATCATATGGACAGTATGTTAAGAGATATTCAGGTTCTCGTGAGACAGGTTCAATTGAGGTCAAAATATAAGATTATTCTGAATTGCTAGTTGTAAGTTACATGCCAAAACGATCTTGAAAATTGATGTGTTATCCACTAAAATCCCTAACCCGAAGATTAATTGTGACCATGGAGATTAACCAATTCCTATTTATCACTTTCATTAATTCCATTGATATTTTGTTAATTTTGCTAGCAAGTCCTCTAATTTAGTTAATAGTCTAATTTTCACTTTATGATACATTGTACTATAGTTAATAAATGTTCATGTTAGTTATTTAGCCTTTTTATTGTATGTTTTTACTCAACTTGATTCTGGTTTAGCTCATACCTCCATTGGGTACGACGCTCAGAATACTCTAGTATTTTGTTGTAAAATTTAAATTATATTACAATTTGACTTGTAACTTGCAAACACCACACTTTATCTTTATACTTAATCCATTGTTTTTAGCCTCAATGCACGTACACTAGCGAGTGGTCAAGTTGCTTGCTTCGTTGTTGGAGAGGTTTTCGGTGTATAAATTTGAATTTTTAGTAGTAATTGCATGCTTAGAAAGATAAGTAGCAAATTCTAGTATTATAGATATAGAAATTTCTTCCTTTGCAAATTTTATTTTTCTCATTATTCTATACTATTAATTTAGTTATCTTGCTTTGCAGTGTATGACTCAAAGCAGGAACAACCCGTTGTATCGGATCCTGAACCAGAAAGGACACTACACAGAGTAAGAAGAGAAAATTCAACAACCAAATGAGTCGATTCTACAACTAGGAGAGTGAATGGCCGAACGCAATTGTACATTAAGAGACTATGCGATGCCCAATTTGGAGGCTGTGCAAGGCAACATCAACGGGCTGATAATTAATGCTGGTAATTTTGAGATTAAATTGGCCATGATCCAGATGATTCAAAAAAATGATTATTTTGGGGTTCAATGAATGAAGACCCAAATCAACGCTTTAAGTAATTTCTGACCTTATGCGATACTTTCAAATATAACGGGGTGACCGATGATGCTATTCATTTTTGGCTCTTCCCCTTTTCATTGTGTCATGATGCTTTTATGTGGTTGGATTCATAGGCTATTGGTTCCATATCCACTTAGGAGGAGCTCACTAATCGGTTTCTTTCCAAATACTTTCCACCTAGCAAGATGATAAAGCTGAGGATGGGCATAACTAATTTTTAATAGCTCAAAAGAGCACTTTCAAGCTAATGTTACGTAAATGCATATCATGGTCTTCAAGGCTAGCTGCAACTTCTGAAATTCTAATATGTATTGGATGGAAACCTATGGTATAGTTTAGACAGAGCATTTTTTAGGGCGTTTATGTCTAAAACATATGTGGAGGGGTGCCAACTTATAGAGGAGATGACCATTGATATACGTACAGAGCCAAATCACCAATCGTGAATGTAGTTAATAAGGAAAAAAAGTAGCAATAGATTTTAGAGAGGCTAAATCACCTTGAAACCAACTTGAATAGACCACCTACTTCTAACCAATGTCATCCTAGGGTATACATATGAGTAATAATAGTGAGAACAATCCATGAGGTAATAATTTAGATAGACAATATAAGGAGGTTAACTATATAGGGAATAGGGGCAATAATCCCAATTCTAGTATTTATAATCTAGGGTGGAGAGACCATCCTAATTTGAAATAAGGAGGAAACCAATGTGGAACTTCCAACCAAGGAGCAAGAAACTTTAACCCACCTAAGCCAGTACCTCCCTATCAGCCACCTCATTTTTGCAAAAACCCATGAACCCCAAAAGACATCCAATATGCATGATAGCCCATTTGACGAGATTAAACTCGGTAATCTCGAAGAATATACGCACTTGATGTGTGTTGGTATACGCCAAATACAAAACCAGATGGATCAGATACTACAAGCTTTGTAGAAACAAGTCAACATCGGTATACCTGGTCACACTGAGAACAACCCCAAGAAAGGAGGGTAAAGAATATGTTAAAGCTATCACTCTTTGCTTGGGTACAACAATGAAAAACCCAGTTGACCAACCTTCTGCAGTAATAGAGGATGAGGGTGAAGAAATTTCGAGTATTGAGATAGAAAGTATGAATAATGTTGAAAGAGAAGAAGCTAGGGTAGTAACCTCCCAAACCCGGCCTTGTAACACCCCTTACCCGTACCCGAGGTCCAAATAAGATACGAGGCGTTATCGGACACATACATAGTCATTCATGCAAAAGCCAGGCTATAAAATTTTTTTCTTCAAAACAACTTCATTCATACATAAACAATTTGACCCTGATACGGGCCTACGAGGCCCAAAACAACCATCAGAAAAGATTTGAGATTAAATCGAGGACTTTAGAAAAGTTTGGAAAATTTTCCCTAATACAAAGCCACACGCCCGTGTGAGATAGGGACACGCCCGTGTGCTCTCGACATGCCCGTGTCTTCTGACCGTGTAACTCTCTGACTATGACATCAGTACCTATTTAGGGTCACATAGTCGTATCACACTCCCGTATGGCCAGACTGTGTGGTCAATTAAAAATAAGTGAATTTTTCATAAAATAGTGCAGACTTCACACGACCAGAGTACACGCCTAGATGGGTAGGCCATGTCTCTCACACGGCCAAGACACACGCCTGTCTCCTGGCCCATGTGTTTACTACTGGGCATACTGACTTGTAAAATTTAGGTGCAGGGGACACACGGTTATTCAACACGCCCTGTGGCTAACCAAAGGTCACACACGGCCTAGACATATGCCCGTGCGTTTACCCGTGTGGACTATTTATAGGCTATTTTCCAAGCCAATTGTCACCCTCAATCATTCATGCACTCAAACATATTTCATAGCATGCAGCATGACCTATTTAAAAACGCTCAATTATTCAACACCATGGCACTTTCACATCTTCATAAGGTCGTTATATTACACATTCAATTAGTCACACCATTTGGAAGCATTCCACACCAATTTCATGCATAATCAAATTTGTTACCTTAACTTCAAATTACACATTTATGTCCGTAGTCATCTTAAGTCATTAAGTCATTCCTCATCACATATCCATTAAACCAACCACATTGCATATCATCAAGGCAATAACACATGCATGCATGAACAATTAGACATTACAACCCAATAATCAATTATGAGTCATATAACATGGCTAATACAAAATAGATCATCAACATCATTGGCCTACACAATTTGACCAAATAGCATGACACATATCACAAAATAACCAAGTCCCCTATACATGCCATACTCAAAATAACAATTTCACTATACCCAATATTCTTTTGATAGTGTGATCGAATACTCCAACAGCTTCCGATCCCCGAGCTAGCTTGGCAGAACTACAAAGGATGGAAATGAAAAGGGGTAAGCATTAAAGCTTAGTAAGTCCACATACAAATTGTAACATCTCAAATTAGGGCCTAGTCAGAATAGTGGTTTCAAGACCACAAATCTCAAATTGAAATAATTATTTGAGGATTCTCATGAGGTTTATGTTATGATTGCATGCTTGTGTAAAATTTTCATGAAGAAATTCTATTCATAAAATGACTAATTGGATGTTAGGGACCAAATTGAATAAGATGCAAAACTTGCATTCTAGAAGCTTTAAGCATGACATTGCTGTAGATTATGAATTAGAGGGTCCTAATTAACAATTTTACTAATTTTTAAAATTTTGGACAAAAATGGACATGTATAAGAAAATTTTGAAGGAAAAACATTAAGAGTATTTTGGTTATTCGGTAAATAAAAGAATAAAAAGGGGAAAATAAGTCAAAATTGGTGTCCATCTTCTTCTCTCATTGCTGAAAATTGCAAGACACTATAGCTAAAGTTTTTTTCAACATTTCAAGCTTGGTTGTAAGTCAATCCTAGCCCCGTTTTTAATTTTCTTTAAAATTTTGAGATGTTTGAAGCATGATCTATCCATTTCTAGCTATATTTTGAGCTAGGGTTCATGTATAAAATTTGACCCATGTGTAACATGCATGTATTTTGTTGATTAATAGAGGAATATGAATGTTTGATGCATGAAAAACATCTTTTACTAGTTGATTTTTAGTGAAAACACTTAAAAGAACTTGTTTGTAAAAGTGTAAAAGTGGGTAGTAATAATGTGAAATAAAGGAAAATATGGGCTGATATGAGCATAGTAAAGGTTTGGCTAGGCTTGGGTAACCAAGAAAATGAACACATTTCATTCTACGAGCCTAGGGACTAAATTGTAAATAAGTAAAAAGTTAGGGGTAAAAAGGTAATTTTACCAAAGTATGAAATATGGGTTGATTTGAATAATGAGATTAATAAATGAGTTAAATTTGGCATTATAGATCAAGAAAAACGTAATACAAGTCTTGATCGAGGGAAGAATAAAGTATACGACGATTAGGCTCGATTACCATCATTTTGTACCGAGGTAAGTTCATGTGTTAATAATGCAATGATATTTCATGTTTTTAGTATTTTGTTAATGTATGAGTCTATATGATTACTTATTATGTCAATTGTATGAATGATGTTGTAATCTACGAGCACAAGATTGCGAATGAATTCTACGAACATGAGATATCGAGAAAACCCCGTTTGAACCTTAGGAACAGTTTAGGACACAATGTGACATGTCACTAGGAACTATGTGAATATGAGCTCATGAATATATGTATATGTGACATGTGAATCTGGGTGCTGGTCTTGTACGTCCTACCAGTGGTTGGGTAGCCTGGCATGTGTTGCGGGTACCTGTCAGCTTGTATGAGCAGCCTAAGTAGTTACGTCCTGACTGTCAGCTTGTATAAGCAGACCCGTGATTAACTCGTGAGCGAGCAATATGTGATTGTGATATGAGGTAGCATGTGGCTACATTTTATGCACTATGTGCAAGTCTTCCATCCAATAATATTCTGAGTGTTCAACGGGTAAACTTGTGAGTTAATCGATAGGTAAATCAATGAAGAGAGAATATGACATTGTGAGTTGAGTTGGCACAGGTATGTACGATAAACTCTCATGTATGAGCTCAATATGTGATGAAATTTTGGTAAGATTGAAAATGTGTAAGTTAAGCTTACAAATTTGACTTATATCTATGAGTTTAAAATAACACATAAGTAAATCTATGCTATGTCACTAATGTTTATATATATTTATATATATGTGTGTGTGTGTGTGTGTGTGTGTATGTGAGTATGATTATTGTTGCTATTTATTTGCTTGTGAACTTACAAAGCTTCATGCTTACTCCCCCTCTCTTTTCCCATTCTCTTATAGTATCGCCAAGCCAACTCGGGGATCGAAAGATGTCAGAGGCTCGATCACACTATTAATTGGACATTTGGGGTATAGTTAGTCTCAATATTTTGGATATGGCATGTATGGGGACTTGGTCTTTTTGTTATATGTCATATTAGTCTGGTTAAATATGCTGGCTTATGGAAATATTTGATTTATTTTGTATATGGCCATGTGATATGGTCCATATTGATCATTTGGGTTGTAACCCTAATCAATTATACATGCATGCAATGTTTTATGTTTGATGTGTTTTTCTGTGGATGAGATGTTTGATGAATGGCACATGTGCTAAGTGAATGAATCATGGTTAATAAGCATGCCAAATCTATGGTATGATTAGGTAATTTAAAAGTAGAGTTAGCCTAATAAATGAACATGAAATCGGTATGGAATGCCATATGAAAGTATGATGTTTTGGATAAGTGACATGCTGCCATTACAAAGGCATTGAATAATCATATTTATGTGTTTTCCAGTGACTAAATATACTAAGTTTCATGTCACCTTAGATGAATAAGAAAATAAGCATTTAAGGGTGACAAATGGCTTGGAAGATAGCCTAAAATTTGTCCACACGGTTTGCCCTATGGGCATGTGGTTAGACCATGTGTCCCCTGCACCCTAGTTATTGCAAACAGAATTTCCAGTAGTAAACAAACGGGCAAAGACACAGTCGTGTGTCTCATTCGTGTGACAGACACAGCCCTAGGACATGGGTGTATGCCCAGGCCATGTGAAATCTGCACTTAATTTTGAGAATTTAATTTGCCAGAAGGCCTAAGCACATGGGCGTGTTGGTCGTGTGACCCTAATTGTATGATGACATCATAGTCAAAGAGTTACATGGGCTGAGGACATAGGCGTGTCCTAAGCCACACGGGTGTGTGTAATCACACGGCCTACCCACACGGACGTGTGACTCCCAAAGTAGGAAAATTTTGCTAATTTGCCCTAAAGTTTTCTAAAGTCCTCTGTTAATCTCGAATCACCTTCAATCTATGTTTTGGGCCTTGTAGGCCCTTATAAGAGGAAATTTACATGAAATTGAAAAATTTTAAATTTTGAACGAAATTTTATAACAGGTTTTGTGTAAATGTTAATGTTTAGCTCGGTAATGCCTCAAACCCTATCCCAGCGTCGGATATGGGTAAGGGGTGTTACACAAATATTATGCAATGATAGTAAACCATAATCATACAAAAAGACATAATATCATAATCACAAGAATTACTCATCATCCAATCATTTTGGCTCCTTTATCACGTGTTCATGTATATACTTTCTCATCACATATCATTCTTTATCAAGGCATTATTCATGGATTTAGCATGCATACCTGTATACATTGTAGTATATCATATAACCATACTTCTTTAACATGCCTCTTCGAGACTTTCATCACATCCATTACATTACCCGTTGAACACTTAGAATACTATTGGATACACGAAAAACTTGCACGTAAGTGCCACATATACATAAGTAGCCAGAGCTACCTCATAACATGAAACGCTCGCAATGGAGCTACTCACGGGCTTGCTCATATAAGCTATCGGTCAAGGTGTAACTACACGGGCTACTCACACAATCTGTCAGGTACCTGACCCACTCAAGGATTACCTAGCCACCATTAGGACACACAAGACCATTGCCCAGAACCCAATTACATGTATTGCATCCATTATGAACTCAGACTAACTCAACGAGCTCGAATGCCACATGTATCGCATCCATTATGAACTCGGACCAACTCAACGAGCTCGAATACCGCATACATATCACGAACCTAGACCAACTCAATGAGTTTAGATTTCTTAATTCCTAGTGACATGTCACTTGTATCATGTCACTTGTATCCTAAACTATTCCTAAGGTTCAAACGGGATTCTTTCTCATATACACATAGCATCTCTATCGTACTTGCTCATAACGTCGTGGATAACGACCAGTATTATTCATACTTACAAAATTGTCATTAGGCATAGCATATATATAATATTGATAAAACATTTATCACATAATATCAACACATCAAAATATAATACATTGTCACATTATTTACACGTGTACTTACCTCGGTACAAAATGATGATAATCGAGCCTAATCGTCGTATTCTTTATTCTTTCCTTGATCAAGACCCGGTTCACATTTTTCTTGATCTAAATGTCAAATTTAACTTGTTTATCAATCACATTTTTCAAATCAATCCATAATTCATATTTTGGTAAAATTGTCTTTTTACCCATAACTTTTCACTTATTTATAATGTAGTCCCTAGGCTCGTAAAGTAAAATGTATGCATTTTCTTGGTTGCCCAAGCCTAGCCGAACCTATACCACGCTCATATCAGCGGACCATTTCCTTTATTTCACATTTTTACTATCCAGTTTTACACTTTTACAAACAAGTCCTTTTTAGATGTTTTCACTAAAAATCACCTAGTAAAAGATGTTTATCACACACCAAACATTTATATTCCTCCATTAATCATCAAAATACATGTATGTTATACATGGGTCAAATTTCATACATGAATCCTAGCTCAAAATATAGCTAGAAATGGATAGATCATGTTTCAAGGACGTCAAAAATGCAAAGAATATTAAAAACAGGGCTAGGGCTAGGGAGTACTTACAATCAAGCTTGAAATGTTGAACAAAACCCTAGTTATGTCTATTGAAAATTTCGGCTATCATTTGGAGAAGATGAGTACATTTTGCTTTGATTTTTCCCTTTTATTCTTTTAATTACCAAATGACCAAAATGCCCTTTTCTTTCAAATTTTTCCTATGCATGCCCATTTTTGTCCAAATTTATAGAAATAGGTCAAATTGCTAACTAAGACCTCCTAATTTATAATCTAAAGCAGTTTCATGCTAAGAGCTTCTAGAATGCAAGTTTTACATTTTATTCAATTTGGTCCCTAAAGTGCAATTAGACATTTTATGCATAGAATTTCTTTAAGAAACTTTCACATAAGCATGCATTCATATCATAGTCCTCATAAGAATCAAATAATAATTATTTCTATCTTGGATTTATGGTCTCGAAACCAATGTTTCGACTAGACCCTAATTTTGGATGTTACAGGCCTAGACATATTGGTTGAATATTGAAGGTTAAATTAGCCAGCGAGATGGCCAAGTAAAAAAATTTAGTTTAAAAATCTCTATTTTAATTAATTTTCAGAAAAAACTTAGCGTGGTTGCACTAGCCTTGTAAAAAAAATCGAACTTTTAGGTTATCTATAGTATAAGTTCAAATTCATTAAAAGGTTGTGACGTTTGAAATAAAACTCAATTGGTTCTATCAGTAAACCTTTTAAAAGAATTTGTTTTATCGTTACGCAGCGAAAAAAGTGTTGCGTTTGCTTTTTGTAAGAAAATTCATATTTTAAGTCATATTAAATCGAATTATTAAATTTGTTTGGTTTTCATCCAAATATTTCATGCATGCAAAATCCCAAATAAAAATCACTCATATCACAGTCTATACTTAATAAAAATTACAATCCCAAAATAAAACCAAAATAAATAAATTAAAATTTAAAAATACTTTATTATGTGAAAATCCGAGATGAGACCTCCGTATGCCAAATCCAACCCTAGTCCTAAGGGTTATCTGTAAATAGTAAACTACGAGGTGAGTTTAAAAAGCTCAGTGTGAGTCTAAGGAAAAATAAGCATTTCATAGGTATACAATCAGCCAATAAAGCATACAGTTATTATAACAGATCATACAGTTTATCATGGCATAACAAACTTTTGTTTATGGCATGCTCGAATGAAACAATGCAATAGTCATACCCATCCATCCGCGATACACCACGAATTCCCCATAACCCATCATTCGAACACTAACAATAAGAGCTGAAATTCGATGTGGTTAAACCACCAGTAACTGTATGCAATTAAAACTGTCAATAATTTGTAGGCAAGCTGCCAGTAAGATGCAATAAGTCATCAGTACTCCACAATACTCCCAGGCGCAGATATACTGCTAAACAATAATATTACGGATAAACCGCCAATACTCCACGGAACTCCTTCGTCACCCATCAATACTCAAACTCCTGCAATGCATTATTAGCATGTAGCATATCATGCTAACCAGTAATGGTAACAATATCAGTGGCATGCTTTACTTGCATCCAATAAACACGGTGATATTCAATGGTATTCTTAATCATGCATTCAATAAATATCATATCATACAATTTAGTAAACATATTATCAGTAATTACAATCGGCACCCACACAATCATTTAATCACAATTAAGGCCCTTTAACATTCTACCACTACCCTTTTTGTACTTACCTTAATCGACACCCCCTAATCTGACTCAAAGTCATTCAACCAAGCACAAATCAAAATGTAAAATTAACATCATGTGTATTATACAATTTACAGTAATCACACAACACTCAAAGGTAAGACCCACACTTGATTACGCAAATCCAAACACTATCGCTTTTCCGTATCTCCTACGCTTTAGATCTTACTAGCTCTAACTCAGATTTGTACCCAACAAAGATCGAATGTTTAAAAAAACCTATTAACACCCCTATAGGGTTCGGACAAAACAGTGGTAATAACCGAAAATTTCAGATATGAAGTTGAAAGTTAACACTTACTCTATTCGACTTACAATGGATTTGCGAATAAATTTCTCAATAATATGGTTGATCCGTATAGGTTGGATTTGGATCTTGAATCAATCAAACACAAAAAGGAAAAAACTTTGTGAGACTCATCCATATCATGAATCTTTCGACCATTAAAGAATATGAAAAAAAAAACTTAGATTTGATTACACGAAAACTTCACTTACACTAACCGTTATGGATGTGTGGTAACGGTTTAAAATAGAAAAGATGAGTGTTCACTAGCAAGGGCCAAAAAAAATTTGGCCAAGGGCTGGTATAGTGGTTTCGGTAGCAACAATATGAGACAAGGCAGAAAGAAAGGAAGAAAAAGAATGGGTAGCGGCTAGGGTGGTAGTTGATCGCCAAGGCGATGGTATAGGAGGAAAAAGGATGGAGTAGAGGCGGCAACAGTGAAGAACAAAAGGTGGACAGCAACAATTCAACTTAAGTGATGGAATTACTGATCAAAAAGGGGGGAAAAAAAGAAGAAGAAGAGTGGAATAGAACTATTAGGGGTGGCAGCAATGGTGGAAGAAAGGGACAGTTAAAATTAAAATATATATATAAATATTATAAAAAATATTTAAAAAACCTAATAAATTATAAAAATTATAAAAGATTTTATAAATTTGAAAAACTTATTTCAAATTAAAAAATGTATTAGAATTCTTAAAAGTAATAAAAATTGTAAAAATTATAAAATATTAAAATTAATATAAACTTATAAAAATTCGTAAAAACTTGAACCGGACTGGTTAGCATGAAATTGACAAGGCTATCTAAGGAAAGCCATTAGATTGATTGACTTAGGAACCGAATGATTGAATCGATTTTTTATTCTTCAATATTTTTATCATACCAATTTTTTATTATTCAACTACTGTATATGTTAGAATGAAATATTCTAACCAAGGTTTTCATAATTGAATCTATGGTCGAACTAATAGTCCATCAGTTTGTCATTTAGTCTGATCCATCCAGTTCAATTAAATAAACATTAAGAAAATAAAAAATATATATTAAAAAATCGATTCAATAGTCTTGTTCCCAGATCAACCGGTCTAATGCATTTCTCTAGGCTAATACTCTTGTCGATTTCGATCTAATCAGTTCAACCGACTTATTCGATCTAGTTCAAGTTTTTATGATTTTTTTTATAATTTTATAAGTTTATAACAATATTAATATTTTTTATATTTTTATGATTTTTATAGAATTTTAATATGTTGTTATAAAATGTTAAATATGTTTTATTAATCCTATAATTTTTATAATTTATTAGATTTTTTATAATATTTATAAGTTCATATAAATTTTCATTTTTTAATATGTAACCATTTTTATATTTTTATAATTTTTTATGATTTTTTAATAATTTTTATGAAAAAAATATTAGATTAAACTAGAAGCTGTCACATATCACCATCTGATTAGTCTGTTAATTTATTTTAACAGCCAACGTGGTTAATGATGAAAATCGTTAATGAATGGACTTAATTGATTATTTAAGTTAATGACAAGAACTTAATTGGGTACGAATTTAATACAGACATTTCTTAATAGCTTTTTTGACATATTAGCCAATAAAATATTTTCAAAACGTGCATTTTAATTTGCAAATCTTTTGCATATATTTTAATATAATTGATTTATATAAGTAACCAAATAAATCTCACTAAATCAAACATTTTGAAATAATAAAAAATTTTAACCATTTTGAGAGAGTAGAGCACAAAATAACTTAGATTTATTTTATGAATATTATTTCTTTTTTTTTTGAAAAATTATAAATATTATTTCTAAAATAAAAAGCACAAAGATCAAATTATTTTATAATTTAATATTTTTATTTGATATACATAATTAATTCATGTATCACACGTGTATATAAACTAATATTCAATCACTTTAAACTTTTGCACAAATGTCATTATTTTCGAGAATAATCCAATAGAGGAGAAATACCAACTGGTAGTAACAACTACACTGGAAGTTATAAAAATTCTTTAAAAATGCACCACTATGATGAATTGTTAATAATTGTTTCTTAGTCTCGTGCGCATCCTAACCTCATGATTGTTAGATCGCATCTATGTTATGAGTATCTCCTGTATAGCGGAAGTCAGTTAAGAGCAGTTAGTTTGTTGTTAGTTTGTTAAGGTCGCTAGTTGTTATCTTTGTGTATTAAATATCCTGCAGATGACTCTTGAACAATGGAAGGAAAGAAAGATATTCTTTGTACGTACCTATTACGGTTTCTAACATGATATCAAGAGCTAGGTTCTTGGTGTAATTTTTTTTTCTTGGGTCATGGCTACAGAAGGCGTTCCAATTGTTGAAACTCCTAAGCATTCCTTTAATAATGGTAATGCAATTCACTCACATGGTTCTGGTAATCCTTCTTCTTCTACTGTACATTATTTTTCTAAGCATGACACTGTCAAACTTGGGGAACACAATTTCCTGTTATGGAAACATCAAATTCTACTGATTCTTGAAGGGTATGGTCTTGAGGGTTTTGTTCTTGGTACTGTTTCTATTCCCCCACCTTTTGTCTCTGGAAATGAGGGTCAACTTGTTGATAAGCCTGCATTTCTTGTTCACAAGAGGCAGGATAAGTTTTTGGCTTCTTGGTTGTTATCCACGGTTACAGATGATGTTTTAGTTCATCTCACATTGGTCAATACCAGTCTTGAAATCTGGACTGCTATTGAAAGACGATTTGGTACAAAGTCCCACATCAAGATTTCTAATATTCGTCACTCTCTCTATTCAATCAAGAAAGGCAGTCTCACTGTTAAAGAGTATTTGTTCAAGGTTAAACAACTGAGTGATGGTTTAACTGCAGCAGGCAGCCTAGTTTCTGAACAAGAGCAAGTCAGTATCATACTAGCTGGACTTCCCATTGAATATGAGTCTATTCACGTTCTTGCCTCAGGGACCCTTGTTTCTCTTGATTTTCTCATCGAAATGCTTCTTGATTGTGAAGCACGTTAGATGGTCTCTTTAACTGAAGCTCCTTTGCAAGCCAATTTGGCTTCTCGGTCTCAACAAGATCATACAGACAACTTGGGTCAGCATGAATCTAAGAAAGGGCAAAGGGGACAAGGCCGAGGCTGGTCTCATTGATGGGCTCGTGGAAGCAGACGGAGCTGGTCACGTTCTTGACCACAGTGTCAATTGTATGGAAAGATAGGTCATATGGTTCAGACTTGCTATCACCGATTCGATGAGAACTTTTTTGGGGTAAGATCTGGTAATTCGGTGCAAGTTAACTGTCATCAACTTCATGGTCAAGGGATTTCTTCTTCTCCTTCTACATATCCCTCTACATTTCATTGTTGTGGAACGCTCTCCCCTGGTACTACTATCTCAAGTCAGCCTCCTTCTCGAGGTTCCCTCTCCCCTCCTCTCGATCAGGCATGGTATCCTGACTCCGGGGCAACGAATCATATCACCCTTGACCTGTCCAATCTCACAGCTACTTCTCCCTATACAAGTACGACTCATGTTTCTATAGGAAATGGTGAATTGGTTCCTATATGTAGTTTAGGTTCCTCTACTTTACAAGCTGATTCTAGGCTCTTACGTCTCCGAAGTGTTCTACATGTTCCCAATGTCTGTAAGAATTTGATGTTAGTAGGGCAATTTGCAAGGGATAATGCTGTGTTTTTTGAGTTTCATACATTTTTTTGTTTTGTGAAGAACATACAGACAGGGACCACTGGCCACATGCATAATGGCCTCTACAGATTTGATGTTTCTCATGCTGCTCCTTCCAACGCTTCTACAAAGCCCGTTGAAGCTCAAACATTTAGCTCCACTCTTGTCAACAATGCACAGCTTACCTCTTCACCTATGTTGTGGCATTCCCGATTGGGCCACCCTTGCAATAACATCTTGAGTCATGTGCTACGTACTTGTAATATTCCTTTTAAACACAATAGTTTACCTCATGTGTGTGCTTCTTGACAGCTAGGGAAAGCACACAAGCTTCCTTTTGCTCAGTCACAAACACTGTACTCATCACCCTTTGAACTTGTTGTTTTTGATGTTTGGGGCCCCACGCATGTAAAATCCAATGGATTTTCTTACTATGTGTCTTTTGTTGATATGCACAGTAAATATACATAGCTCTACTTTCTCAGGACAAAATCTGAAGTTCTCCAATGTTTTATTCATTTCCATCGAATGGTCAAGGTGCAGTTTGGATGGTCCATTCGAATGTTCCAAAGTGACGGGGGAGGGGAATATCGCGCTCTTTTGGGCGAGCTCTCTCGACTTGGTATCCAACACAGGGTCTCGTGTCCTCACACCTCCGAACAAAATAGGGTTGAGGAACAAAAACTCAGGCAGGTTGTTGACATAGGCCTTACTCTCTTAGCTCAGGCGTCCATACCTTTAAAGTTTTGGTCCTATGCCTTTGCCCATGCAGTTCACTTAGCCAACAGACTTCCTACTCCCATACTTCAATGGTGCAGTCCTTATGAAAAGCTCTACAACTTGAAGAAGTTAACAAATTTAGAGCTTAGCTTCGAGTGGTCAATAATGCTTGGGAAAGGAAAGCTCACCAAAAGATCGAGGCATGTTATGAGTATCTCCTGTATAGCCAAAGTTAGTTAAGAGCAGTTAGTTTGTTGTTAGTTGTTAAGGTCGCTAGTTGTTATCTTTGTGTATTAAATATCCTACAGATGACTCTTGAACAATGGAAGGAAAGAAAGATATTCTTTGTACGTACCTATTATGGTTTCTAACAATCTACAACAAAACCTAGTCAATCAATTGGTTAATGTCAAACATCCACATTAATGAAGTTTGAAAACCAAGTCTTAAATATTCTTGGTTCTTAAAACATCTCGCCGTGCTCTTGCCTTGACAAGTTCTGTATGTGTTACAACAACTAAAAACTGACGAAAATAGAAGAAAATAAAGTAAAATAAAATAAAATAAAAACACTAAACGAATCCTCCCAAAAACTAGTAAAGGTATCAATAACACCATGGCTTTCAAAGAAAGCAGAGCGAGTTTTTATTTATGTGCTGGCTTTAGTCGGTGGAGTCCAGCGGACTTTTGCTTCCATGAATATCACTCAAAAGTAGTTGCAAACAAGGTGAAAATAAAAAAGAAAAATCAAGGTGTAGAGAATTGTGGCAGAGGTAGAGACATGAAAGGCTAAATTTTTAATTTTAAAAATATTGTTATATAATAATCTTTCAAATATATATTATTTAAAAGATCAAGAATATTGATGTTGGACATGAATAATATATTAGAATCCAAACTACAACCACAAACATTCCATTCCAAGTTCAACCCAAAATCAAGTAAGGGTCTCTACTAAATAAAGGACTGATGGTCTTTAGGAAAATTCTAAAAATAGCTTCCCAAGCACTTGGAGCAACAAGAACCGTTAGATTAGAACAATTAAAATCTGTAACAGTGAAAGAAAGAAAAAAAAAAGGGTTTGGCAGCGTAAAAGAGAGAATTCAATATGGATAAATATCAAAATTATATATGAACTTTGATTTAATATGTAATTATATATATAAATTTTAATTTGGCGTAATTATACACGTGAAACTTATTCAAATATATACTTGAAACTTCAATTTTGATTTAATCATATATATTTAAAAAAATAAAAACATCAATTTATTTTTATATTAGATAAATATAATTATTTATGTATGCAATATATAAACATAAAATCATATTATATCAATAATTGTGTTAATAATTTACAAAAAATTGATCAAATTAATTTTTTATGTATAAAATTACACAAAATCAAAATTTATAGATACAATTACACATTAAACCATAGTATATGTATTGTAAAAAAATTAAAAAACATTATAAAATTCTGAAAACATTAAAAATGGTAAGAAATTTAATAATTTATTGAAAACATTCAAAGTTGAATAATTTCAGTAAATCCTAAAACATGACAAAATTACTGAAAACATAACAAAATTTTAAGAAATTCAGTAATTTGTGGAAACATTACAAAATTACAAGAAGAATTATAAAGTTGTAAAAAAAATAGTAAATTATGAAAGCATTACATAGTTGGATTTTGTACTTGGTAAAAAATTACATAAGTAATTAAAATATTTACTGAAAAAATTAAAATGTTATAATAAATTCAGCAATTCTTAAAATATTACAAAGTTATTGCAAAGAGTTACATATGTGTAAGAATTCAATATTACTGAAAATATTACGAAATTACTGAAAACATTACAAACTTATAAGAAATTCAATAACTACTGAAAATAATACAAAATTACTAAAAAAATTAAAAATTACTAAAATATTACAAAGTTGTAATAAATTCCATAATTCTAAAAACATTACAAAATTACTGAAAACATTATAAAGTTAAGATTTAGTAATTTACTAAAAACGTTAAAAAGTTACTGAATACTTTAATTTTTTAAAGAAATTTAGTAATTTACTAAAACATTACAAAGTTGAATTCGGTAATTAGAAAGACATTACAAAATTTCTGAAAACAAAGTTGTAATAAATTCAATAACTCTAAAAAATACATTTCAAAATTATTGAAAACATCACAATGTAATAAGTAGTTCAATAATTTACTGAAACAATTACAATACTAAGAACATTATAAAGTTGCGAAAATTCAACAATTTACTAAAAATATCACAAACTTTGTAATAATTTTTTTGCAAAAATCGGTTACCTATTGCACAAGTGAAACCTCGCGGAAAGCTCTTTTTAAGGATAACCCATGCCACAAGATTATGAGTGGGCTGTCAATGTTATTTACCTCTTGGGTTTTATTTATGATTTAGCCTATCAACTATTTTGATACAGACCAAAATGGAAGGCCACGGTTTCAACTCTGTTTATTTCACACTATTTTTAATTTCTAATTATCATGCGTCAAATGCTACGTTTGTCTGTTTTGTTTTCTTTAAACGGTGAGTTTTGTCCTGTTTGTATTGACAGCTGTCTGTGCGTTTGTGCTGCACTCTTTTAACCCCGTATGACAGACATGAGGGGTATTATGAAAAACTGAATTATTCTCCCTTCTTGGTTCTCTTGTCTCAACTGCTTTCATCTCTTCCTCTCCTACTTCTTTCTTCTTCATTTCTTGTTCTTCCAGTAATGTTACCGACGGTAACAAAGGTATCAGAGCTTCTCTCGATGGCCGGTGAGGGAGTCACCACGAGGTTACAAAAGGACATGGGAAACATGCAGAAAGACATGGGGCTGATGCAACAGGAACTCACTCAACTGCAAACCAATTTAGCCCAAATGGACGCTCGAATGGGGTCCCAATTCAAAGAGTTCCACGAAAATGTAAAAGTTGGCATTCGCACTGAGCTTCAGAATTTTTTTGAACAGCAGATAGGGCGTGCGACACCACCTACTTAGGGACAAACATCGGACAAGGGAAAAGGGGTACTTGAGGCACACCTCCTGGGTTCCCACCAAAGGAGTCGCTTTTGCTATCGCCTATGGTTGAGTCTAGTCATATAAGCATACATTCAAGGGCTAGTACCTTAGACTCCATGGGTAGAAACTTCAAGTTCGACTGCCCGAGGTTTGATGGTGAAGACTTCCGGGGATGGTGGTCGAAGTTAGAGCAATTCTTCAAAGCTGAAGGTGTGTTGGAATAGGACAATGTGCGAACTGTTATGCTCTATATGGAGGGGAAAACCCTGGATTGGCACCACTTTTTTAGCCAAAGACAAGGTGGACTTCAAATGTTGTCTTGGGAAACCTATGCCCGAGGGTTGCAAGAGAGATTCGGCTCCTCCAACTTCACTGACCCGATGACTGAGCTAGTAACCTTGAAGCAACAGGGAACGGTGGACCTATTCCACGATCAGTTTGTAAGTATCCTCAACCAGTTACACTTGCCTGAACCCTACGCATTAAGCATATTCATAAGTAACCTCAAGGTAGAAGTTGGTCAGTACCTCAGACTATTCAAACCCCAAACATTGGTAGAGGCGTATATGTTAGCCAAATAGGTAGAAGGTATTGTATGCCAAATAGGTAGAAGGTATTGTATCGACACATACTGTTAAAAGGCCTCCCTCGGTTGGAGGGAGTGGAGGGTACTCCAAACCCCTCTTTTCTAACCCCAAACCTATCAGTCATGTACCAGTTCTTGGAGGTCCCTCATCGAATCTTGGCCCTCAGAAAAGCCCTTTAAACAACCATCAAACCCCTACCAAAGCCTTGTCTCAAGCCGAAATGGAGGATAAGAGAAAAAAAGGTCTATGTTTTTGGTGCGCTGCAAAGTATACTCCGGGACACAAATGCGTGAAGTCCCAACTATACCAGTTGGTGGTGGGATGTCATAATGAATTGGGAGTGGAAGCCATCAACTCACCAACAGAGGAGTTTTAGGACTGCCCCGAGCAACTTGAAAATACAGAACAAGAAGCTGAACCCAACCCCTCCGTTCTCTCATTACACACCTTACAAGGATCCCAATGACACAACACCATGAGAATAGCAGCCAAAATTGGGCAATTTGATGTGATAATATTGGTCGACTCTGGGAGCACTCACAATTTTGTGGACTACAAAATCGTCAAGAGGGGTAACTTACCTATTGAACTAGCTAAACAAATGAAGATTATGGTCGCTAATGAGGGAAGTTTGTGCACAAAAGGGTTATGTAGAGCTATTGACTGGCAGACACAAGGCTACAAGTTTGTAACTGATTTCATGGTCCTTCTAGTGAAGGGGTGTGACTTAGTGCTAGGGATATAGTGGCTACTTTCTTTAGGAGCTGTTGTTTGGAATTTTCAATCTCTCACTATGAGGTTCGAGCATGGGGGGCAAAGTTGCATGCTGCAAGGTATTGAACCAGGAAGCTTACAGATACTTCAGTCCTTGTCCTATGATGCTGGCTACAAATCAGCATACCATGCTGAAAATGTCACCTGCTCTCACCCAGGTAGACTTGCAACTACTATTAAGGGAATACGATGATGTGTTCAAGACACCAAATACACTTCCTCCAGCAAGAACACAAGATCATAGAATCCCATTGCACGATGAAACAAGGGTGATTAATGTGAGGCCCTACAGACACCCTACATTACAGAAGACAGAAATTGAGAGACTCATTAATGAGATGCTGCAAGCTAGAATCATACGGGATAGTAATAGCCCATTTTCCTCACCTGTCGTAATGGTCAAGAAAAAGGATGGGAGCTAGCGTTTATGCGTAGATTACCGCCACTTGAACCAACTTACCATTAAGGATAGGTTTCCCATACCCATCATCGAAGAATTATTGGATGAACTGGGATAGGCCCTCTTTTTCTCCAAGTTAGACCTCCGATCGGGATATCACCAAATTAGAATGCATGAAGAGGACATTTTCAAAACAGCCTTCAAGACACATGAAAGGCATTATGAATTCTTGGTTATACCCTTCGGCTTAACCAATGCCCATTCAACCTTCCAAGCAGTGATGAATACCATCTTCAAAGACTTATTAAGAAGATCGGTCCTAGTATTTTTTGATGACATACTAGTTTATTCTTACAGCTGGACCGAGCATATGAAGCATTTACGAGAGGTGCTGTAACTTTTGAGGAACAACCACCTATTTGTCAAGTAAAGTAAATGTACCTTTGGCACTCATCAAATAGAATATTTGGGGCATGTTATATCTGCAGGAAAGGTAACAATGGATGTTACAAAAGTTGAGGGAGTTTCAAATTGGCCTACCCCCAAATCGATCAAAGAATTGAGGGGCTTCCTAGGCCTTTCGGGCTACTATAGAAGATTTATAAAAAACTATGGGGTCATGGCACAACCCTTAACCAACTTGCTTAAGAAAGACGCTGCCTGAAACTGGACCGAAAGTAAGCAAGTGGCCTTTGGATCACTAAAGCAAGTTGTATGCCAAGCACCAGTGTTGTCTCTTCCTAATTTTAATGAAGAGTTTTGCATCGATACTGATGCATGCGGTCAAGGGGTTGGGGCTGTGTTACACCAAAAAGGGAGACCCGTGGCATTCTTCAGCAAGGGACTAGGGTTAAAGCATCAAGCGCTTTCCATCTATGATAAGGAAATGCTTGCGATTCTCATGGCAGTCAAGAAATGGCACACGTACTTGGTTGGGATGAGGTTTCAAATTAGGACTGATCACCAATGTCTGAATTTTTTAGTAGATCGACAAGCTACTACCCCATTCCAGCAAAAATGGGTAGTCAAAATGCTGGGATATGACTACTACATCACGTATAGGAGGGGTGCATGAAAGTTGGTAGCTGATGCCCTATCCAGAAAATCTCAAGAATCAACGGGACAATTGTTACAATGTATAGGGAGCATTTCATGGTCAGAATTATGGGAAAAAGTGGTGAAATCTGTCTTAGTTGATTCCAAGCTGCAACAACTATGCATCGAGCTCCAAGACAACCCTCAGAGGCACCCGAATTACTCATGGGATGGTCAAATATTAAGAAGAAAAGGGAAGGCAGTCGTAGGGAATGATGAAAGCCTTAGGAGGGAGCTATTCGAAAGTTTTCATAGTAGCTCATTGGGACGTCACTCAGGAGCACATGCTACCAAGGTTAGAATGTCCGGATAGATATACTGGAAGGGTCTAGCTAAGGATATAATGAAATGGGTTAGGGAATGCCCTATTTTTCAACGGTGCAAGGCAGACTTGGCAGCCTCTCCTAGTCTCCTACAGCCCCTACCCATCCCCTCTCGTGCATGGCAAGCTATCAGCATGGATTTCATAGAAGGGTTACCTACTTCCCGCAACAAGAACACCATATTAGTGATAGTCGATAGACTCACAAAGTATGGGCATTTCGTACCCCTCTCACACCCTTTCATAGCCATCACTGTCGCCCAAGAATACTTGACACATGTTTATAAGCTACATGGTATTCTTGAGACAAT
Organism: Gossypium hirsutum; assembly: GCF_007990345.1. NCBI lineage: Eukaryota > Viridiplantae > Streptophyta > Magnoliopsida > Malvales > Malvaceae > Gossypium > Gossypium hirsutum. The sequence continues at coordinate 50,193,668 of NC_053436.1, read as the reverse complement.
CGTGTCGGATAAGGACAAAATATTTGTGAGCAATTTCTAGCAAGAACTCTTTAGAAGGTTGGGGTCTAAATGTGTTTATCGACAGCATATCATCCCCAAACGGATGGACAGACTGAGGTTCTGAACCGATGCCTAGAAGGCTATCTAAGATGCATGGCTGGTAAATGTCCTAAGGAGTGGGTACAATGGTTACCCTTAGCTGAATGGTGGTATAACAGTACACACCATTCAGCGATTCAAACCACTCCATATGAAGCTCTTTATGGCCAAGTCCCACCCCTACACTTACCGTATCTAGTTGGTTCTTCCAATGTAGCTATAGTAGATCGAAGCTTGCAAAATAGAGAAGCTATGAGGAGGCTTCATCACTTTCATTTGAAGAGAGCTCAAGAGAGAATGAGACAGGTTGCCAACAAGAAGAGGTCGGATAGGAGTTTTGAAATTAGAGATTGGGTATACCTTAGGTTGTAGCCATACCGAAAACACACACTCCGAAAGCTAAAGAATCACAAACTGTCACCTAAATAATTTGGACCCTTGCCTGTGGAAGCCAAAGTGGGTTCAGTTGCTTACAAACTAACTTTGCCACTGGGATCAGGAATTCACCCTACATTCACGTCTCTCAGCTCAAAAGGCACATCGGTAAGACACCACCTTCGCCTATGCTGCCTGTAGTAGGGACTGATGGTACCCTCGACAAAGAACCATCAAGAATCTTAGAAAGAAGAATGGTTAAGAAGGGCAATCATGCGGCAACAGAGGTGCTAGTTGAATGGTTCAACACCTACCCTGAAGACTCAACATGGGAGGATCTACAAGAGCTACAGAAGCGGTATCCTAATTTTGATCCTTGAGGACAAGGATCCTGTTCGAGAAGGGAGTAACTGATACCGACCAAAATGGAAGGCCACGGTTTCAACTCTGTTTATTTCACACTATTTTTAATTTCTAATTATCATGCGTCAAACGCTGCGTTTGTCTGTTTTATTTTCTTTAAACGGTGAGTTTTACCCTGTTTGTATTGACAACTGTCTGTCTGTTTGTGCTGCACTCTTTTAACCCCGTATGACAGACATGAGGGGTATTATGAAAAACTTAATTATTCTCCCTTCTTGGTTCTCTTGTCTCAACTGCTTTTATCTCTTCCTCTCCTACTTCTTTCTTCTTCATTTCTTGTTCTTCCAGTAACATTATCGACGGTAACATATTTGCGTTTTCCTATTTTAGTATCTACACTTTTTTTTTTCACTAAGAAAAACAAGTTTGATTAATCATTTTAAAAACAATTCTTGTAAAAAATATGTGAAAATTAAAAAACAACTGAAAGTTTTTTTATTACTTTCACTAAAAAAGATGAAAACAAGGGTATTTTTAACTTTAAATAAATTGATCCTATTTCAAACTCATAAAAATATTCTTTTTTAATAGCTTTTCAAATATTTAAATTTGGTATATGGTTTGAATCTATATTAATGTAGTTTTTTTTTAGTTCTTATGCTTCTATTATAGAAAATTAGGTACCAAACATGTTTTTATTATTGAAAACAAATTTTTATTTATATTTATTAAATATGTTTTTTAATTTTTAAAAAATAAAAAATGAAAAAAAAATTCCAGAAACCACGGTTTCAAGAAATTGATACCATTTTTGTTTTCGAATTCTTAGAAAAAGGAAAACAAATTAGGTTCAAAATTTGAAAAATGATTTTTAAAAATGAAAATATGTGAAAATTAAAAAATAATAAAAATTTGCTTTCATTATTTTCATTAAAAATATTTTATAAAATTAAAAAAAGTTGAAAACAAGCTTTAAATTTACTTAATGAATTCACTCTGTTTTAAATTTATTAGATTTAAACACAAATATATTATTTTTTAAACAATTTTTAAATATCAAAATCTCTTACATTGGTTCAAATCCATGTAAATATAATAATTTTTTATTATATTTCTCATGTTTCTATTATAAAAAATAGTATATCAAATATTTGTAATACCCTAGAATTTTTTTATAAGATATATGACATTATTTCGAGAATAAATTTAGTGAATTTTTGGGAAAATTGGGAATGAATAATTTTTATAAAATAAAAATTGATAATTGGATGTGGAAATCAATAAAAAGAACTATGGATGTGAGAATGGGTAAAACGGGACCAAGTTGTAAATTCTAAAAAGTTAGAGGATTAAAATGTAAATTTATCAAAAAGAGAAAAGATGAATTATTATTGATTATTTGGTTTGGAAATAATTTGGAATATGTATTGGAGTAATGAAAATCACTTTGGGACAAAATTAGAAAAATTTGAAAGTTCAAGAATTAAATTGTAAATTTTCTATTTTTGTTGAGAAAACCGTAAAAGTGAAATTTCCTCCATCCAAGGATTATCAATAAGAATCAAATATGATTTATAAGGATTGAGTTGATAATAATTCTAATAGCTCAAATTTCAACGATGTCAAAAATAGTGGTTCGAGACCACCAAATATGAAAAATGAACTCTTAGATTATATTATTTAATATTTATGAGCCAAATGTAGCTTTTAAAACATTTTTGAAATAGTAAATTGTGTTTTATAAAGATTTATTTGGTCAAAAAATTAAGAAAAAAAAGAATCGAGATCTCGGTATTATAAACCCAGCCATAAATATTTTTATAAATATTTACGGAGTGTCAATAAGGTAGTATTAAAATTTTGTTAGAAAATTTTGACGTTTGGGTGATTAATTAAATAAAAAGAACTAAATTGAAAAAGATGTAAAAGTTACTAGAAGGATTAAATAGCTCAATTATCAAATGAGGAAGGACCTAAAGTGAAAATAAGCCTAAAGGAGATACTTTGGGCCGCAAAAGCAAGAAAAATCAAGAAAATTGAGGAAATAAGGGTAAAATGGAAAAATAACAAAATTTACTAAATAAAAAGGGGACTAGAATGGAATATCTAGAATTTTCTTCATTTCTCTTCATTTTCAACAACTGAAAAACAGCCATGAAGAGGGTTCAAGCTGGTTTTCATACTCTAGCTTCATGTAAGTTTAATTCTTGCTTTCTCCTTGAAATTTTTAAGATTTTTGACTTTTACAATTGGGTCCAACTCACTATGTCATTAGTTTTTGATTCCATGGCTAATTTTTAAAGTTGCTATGGATGAGTGCTGGAAGTATATGATGAATAAATATAGAATTGAAGCTTTAATTTTGATGTATGATGATTTTATCAAGTAAAATTGATGGAAATTGATTTTAGGACCTAATTATGAAAGAGTTTGGAATTACGATCTAGTGCTAAAGTTCTGATTTTCAGGGGTTATGAAGTAGTTAAAATGATAGACTAAAGTATTAACTGAGAAAAATCAGCTCAACTGAGGGGTTAATTGAGCAAGGACTGAATTGTATGAATTGTGAAATTTGGGGTAAAATGGAAATCGACATTTTGCATTAAAACTATTTTGGACAGCAGCAGTAGTCTAACTTTGAAAAATCACCAAAAATTCTAGAAATCAAATTAGAGGATGAATAAAATATGAAATTAAAGATTATTGAGTCTAGTTTCTTATAGAAGAAATAATGTAAGCAATGGAATTGTAAATCATGAGATATAATAAATTTTATGAGATAAGGTCAGAATGATTTTGGGTTCCCCTATTTTAACTTTGGAAAATCATCAAAAATTTAAGAAAAATAATTAGAGACTTAAATTTATATGTTTAGAATTCTGAATGAGTATATTTTCAAGAGAAATAAACAAAAACATTATTCGAATCTTGTACGAGGAGATAATTAATTTTTAGTGAAGAAGGGTTGGAACTGTCAGACAACAGAACAATGGTGAATTTAAAGAATAACTGTACTTATTGGTTAAACAAAAAAATTTGAAAATTTTATGGTAAGAAGATACATGAGTCTAGTTTCAGGTAAAATTAGTGGATCTTAATTCGGAGTTTTGTATCTCAAGATAAAAATAATTTAGTGACTATGACACAGATGGACAGCTTGAATATTCATATAAGTAAATAGTAAAAATTATAGATAATGTTACTTACAAGTGTGTTATATACATTAAGGATGTGGAATGGAGAGGAGGAGGAGGAAAATATGTGAGTGACTTATACATAAATTGATCACATGCTCAATTATATTTGGTAAATGTTAAACTTTGTTAAAATGAAAAATGTTATAAATTCATGTTTGAATTAAATGTTATATATGTTAAAGAATAGTTTGAATATTTGATATAGCCTAATAAATGAATATCCGATATTGCTTAGTAAATATCAAGCCAAATATAAAAAAAATATGTTATAAGTGGAATATGTGTGAAAGAATGTAATAAGTATTTTCATGGTTATTATTGAGCTCATTCACATGAACCTGTCATTTGAAATTGTGATAGACAGGAAGAAATAGTGAATAGTATGCTTATGTATGGTTATATGTATTTATCTGAAACACAAAAAAAATGATGGTTATATATTTGATATATGGAAACATGAGACTATGATATATGAACATGGAATATATTTTATAAATATGTTCGTTCATAATTATAGAATTGTGCAACTCAAGTGTATTATTCGTATAAAGATAGTATTTCAAATGATTTGATGAGTAAAGCTCCAATGTGAGATAGTCTAAAATCAAGACAAATTGTTATGAAAGTGTATTTAAAATACATAGATATGATTGTTATAAGTGATGTGAATAAATGATGTGTAAAAGTATATTCATATGAGAAATTTAATGAAAGTTGAGCCCATACATGTTTCTTGATATTTATATGAATTATATGACTAACAATGTGATAAGAATAGGTATTAGGGCTCATGATCAATTCGAATAATTATGCTTTGCATAATTATGTTGAATATAGAGAAGCGGTAAGTTAATTACCATGTTATACGAAGTTATTAAATATTACATGTTTACTTTGTTTTACTTTGTTTTACTTTTTCCTCTATTTAATAATGATTCGATAAGTTCCGGTAATGTCTCGTACCTTGTTCCGATGACGGATACGGGTAGGGGGTGTTACAATAATATTTTTTATGTGAACAAACTTGTATAAATAAAAAAAAGGGTAGAATAGTAATTTTCCCATGAAAGGGCATTTTTGTAACACCCCTTACCCGTTTCTGATGCCGGGATAGAGTTCGAGGCATCACCGGACTTAAACTCACTCAAACATACAAAACCGAGACATGAATTTTCGTCCAAATTTAAAAACATTCATACACATACAAGCATAATGTCCCTTGTATGGGCCTATGAGGCCCAAAACATACTTTGAAAGTGGTTTGGGACTAAACCGAGGACTTTAAAAATAATAGAGAGACTTAGAAAATTTTCCTACTTTGGAGAGTCACACGTCCGTGTAGAATAGGTCATGTGGTCGCACATGTCCATGTGGCTTGGGACATGCCCGTGTCCTCAGCCTGTGTAACTCTCTGTTTATGACGTCATCAACCAAATAAGGTCACACGGATAAGTCACACGCCCGTGTGCTTAGGCCATGTGGCGAATTAAATTCCAAAAATTAAGTGCAGACTTCACATGGCACACGCCCATGTCCTAAGGTCGTGTCCTCCACACGGCTGAGACACACGGCCGTGTCTTTGCCGGTGTGTTTACTACTGAATATTCTATTTTGTATAATCAGGGTGTAGGGGACACACGGCTGGATCACATGCCCATGGGGCAGACCGTGTGTGACACACGGCCTAGAAACATACCCGTGTGGACAATTTCTAGGCTATTTACCAAGCCATTTGCCATCCTTAAACACTCACATACTTACAATCACTTCATGGCATACAACATGGCACATTTGATTACTCAAGCATTCACATTCATGGTTAAATTATGACTTGATAATGTCAACATATCACCTATTCAAACTATCATGCTTTCATATGGCATTCCAAACCAATTTCATATTTGTCTATCATCTTTACTAACCTACTTTCAAGTTACACACTTGCATCACCTTTATTGTCATACACATTAATCATATTTCATACACCAAACATACATGCCATCCATCACACTCATTAACCATAAGCAACCATAACCATATTAAAGCATAAGCACATTTGCATGCATGCACCAATAATTAGGGTTACAACCTAAATAACCAATATGAGCCACTTCTCATGGCTCATGGCCATATACAAAATAATCATAATACCTTCATGAGCCAACACATTTGGCTAATCATAACAAAAAGACCAAGTCCCTATACATGCCATACTCAAAATGATGAGACTAGCTATACCCAAATATTCAATTGATAATGTGATCAAGTCTCCTACGTCCTCCGATCCCCGAGCTAGCTTGGCGACACTATAAGAGATGGAAAGGAAGGGGGTAAGCATTAAAGCTTAGTAAGTTCACATGCAAACGAGATGCAACTTAAACAAGCATTAATCATACATTTAACATAATAAACATAATCTTGCATATTATCAAATCTCTTAAACTTATTCTTCATATATATATACATATTCTTACCACAAGTTCATCATATCTCATGTCATTCTCATGGCTTCGATGTACATACCTGTGCCTACTTGCACATAATAACTTACTTTCTCGTCTTTGACGTATTCATCAAGATTACCCATTAACCTCTCTTAGAACTACCCATTGAACACTCGGAATACCATCAGATACATTGGAATCTCGCACCTAAGTGCCTCACATGTAGCCTACGCTACCTCATATTATATATCACATGTTACTCGCTCTCGAGCTACTCACGGGTTTGCTCACACAAGCTATTGGTTAGGATGTAGCTACACAGACTACTCACACAAGCTGTCAGGTATCCGTAACACATGGCGGACTACCCAGCCCCCGGTAGAACATACAAGACCAGTACCCAGAATGCCAAAACATGTGTCACATATATCATGAACTCAGACCATAACTCAATGAGTTCAGATGTCGCATATATCATAAACTCATATCACAACTCATGAGTTCAGATCGCATAGTTCCTAGTGACATGTCACTAGTATCCTAAACTATTCCTAAGGTTCAAACGGGATTCTTTGATACCACATTTCTGTCAAACTTGCTCGTGACGTCTATTTCAATGCTTATAGCACCAATCACATATTCATGGAATAATCAAAGCATAATTCATGATAAAATTTAGGCAATAAATACATGATACAACATCACATTAAATATGTATGTACTTACCATACATGCAATATTAAAGTATCCAAAGTATAGTACATGTTGCTTTATTTGCAAATGAACTTACCTCAGTACAAAATGATAAAAACGAGCCTACTCTTCGTAAACCTTGTTTTTCCTCCGATCAAGACTCGAATCATGTTTTTCTTGATCTATAATGCCAAATTTAACTTGTTCAATACACACATTGCTCATATCGACCCTTAACACATACTTTGGTATAATTACCTTTTTATCCCTAACTTTTCACTTATTTACACTTTAGTCTTTAGGCTCGTAAAATGAAATGCATGCATTTTATTTGTTACCCAAGCCTAGCCAATTCATATTCTAACTCATATCAGCCCATATTTTCCTTTATTTTACATTTTACTACTCATTGTTACACCTTTTACAAACAAGTCCTTTTTAGGTGTTTTCACTAAAAATCACTTAGTAAAAGATGTTTGTCATACATCAAACTTTAATATTCCTCCATTAAACATCAAAATGCAACCATGTCACACATGGTTCAAATTTCATACATGAACCCTAGCTTAAAATTATGGTAGAAATAGCTAGATCATGCTTCAAAGATCTCAAAAACATAAAGAACATTAAAAACGGGGCTAGGGAGTACTTACAATCAAGCTTGAAATGTTCAAAACCCTAGCTATGGAGAGCATGAAATTTTCGGTACCCCTTGGAGAAGATGGACACCATTTTTGACTTGATTTTCCCATTTTATTCTTTTATTAACCAAATGACAAAAATGCCCTTAAGGCCTTTCTTTCCAATTTTTCCTATTCATGCCCATTTTTGTCTAAAATTTTAAAACTTGGTCAAATTTCTATTTAAGGACCTATAATTAATAATCTAATGCAATTTCATGCTTGAAGCTTCTAGAACACAAATTTTACAACTTATTCAATTTAGTCCCTAAAGTCAAATTGGACATCTTAGGCATAGAATTTCTTCATGAAAATTTCACATAAACATGTAATCATATCATGGGCCATCAAATAATCATAAAATAATTATTTTTTTTCAGATTTATGGTCTTAAAACCACTATTTCGAGTATACCCTAATTCGGGATGTTACAATTTTGGTCATTTCTTAATTATATATTGGAAATATTATTTCTTAATAATTATTTTAATTCATTGGATGTGATTATTTTGAAGAGATTAAATGTGGACCACATATTGGCTATTTTGGCCTGACAATTTGTGATAACCAACTTAATAAACTGTAAGTAGAAGGCACTAAAAAAATATATGCTTACATTTATGGGGTTGAGCTCACTACAGCAAAACAGGTTTTTAGCGGCGTTTGAATAGAAAACACCACTAAAGGTTGAGCATTAGCGACGCTTCCCCAAAAAGCCGCAATAGATCGAGCATTAGCGGCATTTTAAAGAAAGCGCCGCTAAAATATTCAGCAGAACGATGTCGTTTACATTGAGTTTCCGTAGCATTAGCGGCGTACCCGCAAAAACGCCACAAAAGATGGAGCATTAACGGCGTTTTTAGGGAAGCGCCGCTAAAATATTAAGGTGAATGACGTCATTTAGATTAAGCTTCCGTGGAATTAGCGACGCTTTCAGGAAAACGCCGCTATATGTTAAGTAGTAGTGGCGCGTTGTCGAAAACGCCGCAAATGTGATGAGAAAAACGATAGCGTTTTGTAGTTGAGTTATACTGGCATTAGCGGCGTTTATTGTAAAACGCCGCGAAATATCTGTCATTAGAGGCGTTTTTCTCTAAAACGCCGCAAATATGTTTAAGATTGAGCAAAAACGTTAGCGTTTTTATATATGCGTGTTAGTGGCGTTTTGGGTTATAAACGCAGCTATTATGTCAAAATTTTAAATTTTTAATATATATTTTTTATCAAAATAGAACAAATAACTTATAAGTACATTATGATGTATTTTAATTTTTTTATATTTTAATCAAAATACAACAAATACTTTTAAAATTTTATTATATTTTTAACGATATCATTAATCATTTTATAATTATAACATTATGCTAGAGAAAATAATGATATGAATTTTATCATCATATATTTTAAACTAATATTAGATATAAAAGTATTTTGGTAATTATATTAGATGGGCAAATTTTATTTAAATCAATCTCGATTAGACCCAAATAATATTGAAATTAGACCGCTTAAAACTCAATTTAAAAAAAAACTCTATTGGCCAAGTTAAAATCGAAATATAACGAATTATTTAAACATCAATTTAGCTTAAAAAAAACTAAAACACTACATTATTTGCCCATTTTATGGTTTAGGGTTTAAGATTTACTATTTAAAGGTTTATGGATTACGGGTTTAGGGATTATGTTTATGGCTTATGGTTTAAGGGTTGGGGTTTAAGGGTTACAGGTTAGTGGTTATGGTTTTATGGGTTAAGGCTTAGGGGTTATTATTTTGTGGTTTAGGGTTTATGGGATATAGTTTAGGGTATTTTAGTAGGGGATATAGTTTAATGGTTTAAGGTTTAGAGTAGTGATTAATTAGTATTATTATTTTGTGGTTTAAGGATTAGGGGATATAATTTAGGGTTATGATTATGACTAATTCATACATTTTGTGGTTAAGGCTTAGGGGTTATTATTTTGTGGTTTATGGTTAGGGGATATAGTTTAGGGTTTAGAGGATATAGTTTAGAGTTTAAGGTTACGGGGATATACTTTAATGGTTTAAGGTTTAGGGTTTTGATTAATTATTGTTAATAATATTAAGTATTTTGATTAATTAATAATATTATAAAAATATAGAGACTAAATGATATTAAAAATTATCGGCGTTTTATACAAAAATGCCACAAATATCCATGGACAGCAAAACACCGTCATTTGAAACTTTGTTATTAGTGGCGCTTTTAGTAAAGACGCCACAAAAGGTATGAATTACCGGCGTTTTTCAAAAATGCCACAAAGTTCTGTCAATTGAAACGTCGTCGTTTTCATCTTTTTTTAGTGGCGAATCCTATAAACGCCACAAATATCTGTCAAAAGACTGCAGACGGCTTCGTTTTGTGTTTTGTTATTAGTGGCACTTTATTTCAAACGCCGCAAATAGTTAGAATTACTGGCGTTTTTGAAGGAAACACCTCAAATATCTTTCAGGGGATTGTTGGAAAATATTGTCGTTTTTTATTCTTTTTATTAGTGGTGGTTTTCTAAAACGCCACAGAAGGTTTGTATTAGTGGCGTGGATGAAGATATTTACAAATAATGATGTAGTAAGAAGATTTTATGATTTTTTAATTATATGTAATATTATTATTTTAATCTTGGTAATGTTATATAATTTAACTATTTTATATGTACTATTATTGTTGTAATTTGTTACTAAAACTTCAACTATTTTATGTGTATTGCAGGAAAAATGCGTAGAAGAAGATTACAAGATTTAAGTATTGTCCAGAATACTCCAAATTCGGAAGAAGCAAATAGTGAACAACAGACAGTTGTTGGATCTTCGAATGTGCTGGAGACACTTGACGAGCCTGCAGAATTTCAAAGTAATGTTAAGTTCATATTACATGTGTTGACTTTTATTATTGATTTATTTGTCAATTTTAATATAATAATATATCGTTTTTCAGCTGAAAGTGGTGGGACGCGCAGAGGTCGAGGACGTACGCTGCTTAAAGATTTATACGACTTAAATCCTATCGAGCGTGTCAAAGTATGTAGAAACAGTCAAGGTCAGCCTGTTGGATCTGAAGCTCGACTTTTAGCAGGCTATTTGGGCATTATATCACGAAATGCCAATATGTTGCCCATCAACTACTAATCATGGCATCAGATGCCTGATAGCAACAAAAACCAAGCTCTCGATAATATTAAGGTAACAAAACGTGAATGTAATTTATAATACTTTGGTTTAAGTTTCATTTATATTTACATTCTAAACTTGTGTTTTTTTAGGAGAGATTTGCTTTAGAGGTCTCCAATAACCATATCAAGAAGGCATTGGGTAAAAAAAGGAGAGACCATAAAAGCACTTTGAAAAAACTATATTTTAAGAAAGACATAAGCCTCGAGGAAAAATTGAGAAATGTCCCACCGAGAATGCTGAGGTACCAATGGGAAGATGCGATTAGATTCTGGAATTCAAAGAAAGGAGAGGTATTACGTATTTCCAAACTCTTATATATAGTGTTTACTATACATGTAATAATAATTTCATTATGTAAGACCGTGAGCGAGTTGGAACAAGCAGCAGGCAAAAACAAAAATTCACGCATACGGCAGGGTCGAAAAGTTTTGTTTTTGTAGCTGAGGCCGAGGTATTATGAATTTATTAATTCTTTCAAATATTAACGACTTTCTACTATTAAATAATATTTTTACTACTTTATTATAAGAAGTCTCGTCTGGTCAAAAAGTTAGACGCCTTCAGCTTCTTGAGTTACACATAGGAAGAAAGATAGATCTCCTATGACATCCGAAGCTGGAGAAATTATGGTATATTTACTTAATAAAATTTGATTTATTATAAATATTTATAATGTTTAATTATAATGGTTTAATTTGTCATTACTAGTTTTAAATAATGTTAAGTTATGTTGCATTCCTTTTATTATATATTTCGTTTCTAACTTTTTAATTGATTTTTTAGGAGAAACTAAAGGAGAAGAAGGTGAAGTATAAAGCGATCGCTTCGACTGATAGTTCTGTTAATTTGAGAACATTGATAATAGAATTATCAATAAAGTTTTGGGTCCTAAAAGGTACGGTCGGGTTCGATTTCAAGGATCCGGTGTTACTCCGACCCAATATTTTGGATCCGGCTCCCAGCAATACATGCCTTCCGGGAGTCAAGCTCAAGCTGAAGTTTAGAGGTTAAGAGACCAGATAGCTCAGATGCAAACGAACACGGTTGAGCAAATTGCCGAGGTTCAAAGAAAATATGAAGAACTCCAGCAACAACTTAGAGCGGAGGCAGCGACAGCAGCGAGGAAGGCAGAGGCAGCAGCGATGGTAGCAGAGCAGAGCAGAAAGTACGATGAGCTCCAGCTCCAGCTACAGCTTCAGCAAATGATGCAGATGTTTCAGCAGTCGCAAAAGCCGCCATCTTAGACATTAGTTTTCTCCTTGTAAAAATGTTTTTAACATTGTCACATTTAACATTATTGTAAGAATATTACTTAATTTATTAATTATATCATAGATCTTTCGTTGAATTTGAAGTATCATTTAGATTTAATGTTTTTTATTGTATTTTTTATGCTACATTTGCTGTTTTTGGTTGGATTTCATGCTATATTTGCTGTTTTTAGTTCGATTTAATGCAGGAAGGGTTAGATATTGGTGAAAAATGTACATTTCAAATCTGTCAAAATTAGCGGCGTTTGTGAAAAAAGCGCCGCTAAAAGTCTTGATCTTTTGTGGCGTTTTTTTCGGATAAACGCCGCAAAATTTGGCGGCGTCTCCTATAGTGGCGTTTTTTGTGGCGCTTGGGAAAACACCGCTAATAGTTTTTGCGGTGCTTAAAAGCGTCACTAAAGGCTAAAAAAAACGCTGCTAAAACTCTGTTTTCTTGTAGTGGTTGGACTATAATACTTATATTGAAATGGTGATTAAAACTTTATTTAAGGACTTTGTAGGCTTTAAAGTCGCTTATAACTTAGGAAATAGACCTTACACAACTCACCAAAGTGTTGTAATCTTATAAATTGATATTGAATGGTCGAAGACCAATCTAGAATAAAGAAGAAGCTAACTTAACGATGTCTTCCTTCTTATAAGCCGCCATTTTATTAGCCTTACAAGCAATATGGTCACTGAAATCTAGGCGTTATGAGATGGTTTTTTTACTTACAAAAGATATGAACATATCTCACTTACTTATTGAACTCGGTGCATTGTTTGTGATTAGTTTAATGAAAAGACCTGCATCTGATAACATCATGCTTGAATCCTTAACTAATGATTGTCAAGAATATTTTGAAGATTATACCACATAACCAATTGTAACATACTTTTGGTAAAGGAAGTAGGTGTGTTGATACACTTGCAAGGAAGGCTAGTAGTTTTAATGCTTTAATGTTAGTTTGGTTAATCGAATGTAATATTATGACTTGTAATGTTACATTTTGAAATAAGATTATGATATTTAGAGTGTTAACATTTCAATCATCTTGTAATCTCACATTACAAAATAGTAATCTCATTACTACCTTTTTTTAAATTATTTAAGATTCTGAATGAAATATAAATTTGAGACAAATTAATGTTCGATATTATTATATTAATAAATATAATTTCAATAATTAAAAATAACAATGACTTATCTATTTTGTCTTTTGCTTTTATAAGATTTTATTTTCCCGCACAACATTTGCAAAGACTAAGGCTAAATGCTCCTTTATTTTCCAGAACCGTTTTTGTATAATTAAAAAAAACAATTAAATAAAAGGATAAAAGCCATCCATATTTTCAAGGATTACATATTGGTAGGAATGAAAAAGCAAATTTAGAAGTACAAGTTACTAAATGAATTAAGATTTGGACTTTGAAATAAATTTATAAGTTCATGAATACAATTACTTTATTTTCTAAATCAACATAAATCAACATGTGAAATATTTTTCTCCTTTTATATCATATAAGTCGTTGCAGTTTCTCTTATTGCATTTAATGTTGTTAAAAATAATTAAGAATTTAATTTATATAATAAGATCAAAATGGATTCCTTAAGCTATGAAAATATTGAAGGTAAAAAAATTTAAATGAAAGAAGACAAAATTTTATAATAAGGACAATATGATAAAATTTATTTTTAAGTGATATTATATTTGTCTATCAAATATATAAATATTACATTTCAATCAAATAAATTATTAAATAATATAATATCATATTTCACTCATAATTTTATTATAAAATACAATCCAACATTTTAAGGTACCATAAAAATTAGAGACAGTTTAAATCACTTTAATGAATGTTGAATTTCATGTATTATATTTTTATGACCGATAAAGCCAAATAAATTTATATGATATAAAATTTCGATTTTTTCATGTTAATTTTACGGAGATTAAATATTTAAGTTTCTATTCCGCTCAATAATTATCCGATTTTTGTTTTCAAACGCCGTATAGAGTATAGAGATTCAGATCAAGATCAGATCTGACAAAAACCCAGTACACGTGTACGGTCCGATTGAGGGCCCATGGAATGTGATCGTGCAAAGGCACCATCTTATATCATCTCTTCCGCCAAAAACCTCAAAATCCTTTCCACCCTCTTTAGATCTCGCTCCAATCATCTTCCGTACAATTGCCGGTCCCATTTCCGGTCAACCACTGCCGGAAGGTTTTCCTTTTTTCCGATCACCGATCGTTGTGTTCGTAAATAAATCAATCGTCTCATTGCAGGTATTTCCACAATGAAGATCTCTCCTTCGCTTTTTTTATTTTTCTTTTCCCCTCTATTATCCGTTTGGCTAAAAATTGAGGAAAATAGGAAAATTTCTTCTCTCTTATAGTTTTTGTTTACTTCAAAATAAATGTTGTTTTAATTAGTGAGCTTTACAGTGTTTGGTACTGGAAATGTAATAGATTTCTGGAATGGTTGAAGACTATACATCTTATGCGAGACTATTATTTGTTCTCTGAGTTTTTCAAGTGATTTATTCCCTGAATTTTGCAGATAATTACTTTAGCTATTAAAGGCTTCAATTCTCACGAAGTTTCACAGTCTCTGCTTCAGCCAGGAGTTATAGAACTTTGCTGTTTAGTGGTAAAGTTGTAAATTTGATCCTTGTTTAATGCAATATGATAGAGTTTTAACTGTTGGACTGTTACAGCAAAGTGGAAGCGAGGATTCATCCAAATAAAACTTTGAAATAAAGCTAGAAAAATGGTATGTTTTTATGTGCTTTAAGTGATGGGAGAAGAGTCTAATGGTTGCTTTCGATGCTGTTTTTCAGTTTTATGTGTATCTTTTGTGATTGATTCAGTGGTTTTAATTTTTATCATTAATTGTTCTGCAATTGCTTATTGCCTTGTCCCTAATGTAGTTTCGCATAGTTAAAGAAGGTTAAAATTCTGTATCAACTGAAAATTTATGCTTTTTGGTAAAAAATAGAAAGAACTATAGATGATTGTGTTTTTTATTGCCAAACAGTTGTAATAGAGTAATTTAGGTAGGGATGCACTGATGAACCATATATAAGTATGTATATATGAGTGAAGAAAAATGTCAGTTTTGACAATTTTCTACTTGGTAAGTTGTGTGTGTTGGTGCTGAATTGCTGATGTTGTCAAGGACCAAGGTGCGTCCTTAGGCGCTGTACATTAGCACTAGAGAACAAAAGTTATTTCAATCCTTCTTCAAGTGCATGCTTGGTGTGCCTAGTCAAGCTTTAGATAGGTGCAAAAACAAAGTTCACCTTACTGAAGTTGTCTATTAATTATGTTATAAATATTTATGGCACGTGATTAATCTTGATACTAGGTCAATGAAAAAGATTCAACTGTTGTTATTCTCTTCTACGCCTCTGATTAGGAATTTGTTACATGTAACAGTCTTTCCAGAATCAAGGCATTTGGATGACGAAAGGTGCTGGGTGCTTAAACGATGGTGAGATGGTGTATGATACTTCATCTAGAATTGAGCCCAAGCGTTCTCATCAATGGTTTATGGATGGTTCCGAGACAGATATATTTCCTAACAAGAAGCAGGCGGTTGGAGTTTCAACTACCAACTTATTTTCTGGAATCTTGAATTCAAACCTGTCTCCATGGGGAAATGCATCTGGTTTTCATTCAATCTCGGGGCAGTTTGCTGAACGGTTATTCGACACCGAATCAGCTCGAGCTGTGAATTTTGATGATCGAAGCATGCCATCAGTTAGCAGTGAGAAAGTTGTCATGGGGAGAAAGCTTAATGAAGATATATTTACAAATGATTCTTCATTCTGTTTATCTATGTCTCATACACTAGAAGATCTTAGATCCGGATTAAACCTTGGTGGGATTAGGAAGGTAAAAGTCAGCGAGGTTAAGGATTCGGAGAATATCATGTCTGCATCAATGGGATATGTGTTTAATGGGGTTGATAATACCTCTGTGTCAAATGATCATGCATACAACAAGGTGGAAGATGGTATTATGCCGATGGGTTCTTCTTATAACAAAGGGGATCCTATTGGTGACACCTATGAAAGGGAGAATAATGTTTTCATGTCTATGGGACAATCCTATAACAAAAGTGAGGATAATAATGCACTTGCAATGAGCAATGCCTTTGATAAGGGTGAAAACACTTTCATATCCATGGGTCAAACATACATGACAGATGATAGTTCTGTAACTGTGTGTCAGACCTATGGTAAAGGAGATGACAGTGCCATATCTATCGGTCAAAGCTACAAGAAGGGTGACAACTATAATTTGTCAATTGGTCAGTCCTATAGTAGGGGTGAGAGTACTATTATATTGTTTGGTGGCTCTAATGATGATGATGATACAAATCCGCCAGGAAGGATTGTATCAGGCTATAATTTATTGATGGGTCAGTCTTCTGTCCAAAGATCTAATGCTTCGAGTGAAAAAGTGTCGGTTATATCCAATAATATTATTGCCTCTGGAGCTGAAGTTCCTAGGAAGAAAGATGAGCAGAAAACATCCAAAAAACTTACTTCAAATAACTTCCCATCAAATGTTAGAAGTTTGCTGTCAACTGGTATGCTTGATGGAGTTCCCGTTAAATATATTGCATGGTCACAGGAGGTAAAATCTCATTACTTGTGTTCTTTTTGTTTACCTTATTATCCGGTGATACGCCTGCTTCTTTATATGAACTTCAGAAGGAGCTCCACGGTGTTATAAAGAGTTCGGGATATCAATGTGGCTGTCAGACATGCAATTTTTCTAAGGTGCAGTTTCGCAGTTTTACCCTTTTTTTTTTTTTTTTGAGAGAATTGTGTAGGCACTTATGTGTGTGCTGATGAGCAGAGTTTCTACGTTCTCATAGGTGATCAATGCATATGAATTTGAGCGACATGCTGGTTGCAAAACAAAGCATCCAAATAATCACATATACTTTGAGAATGGGAAGACCATTTATGGGATTGTCCAAGAGCTTAGAAGCACACCTCAGAATATGTTGTTCGATGTTATTCAGACAATAACTGGCTCGCCTATTAACCAGAAGTGCTTCCGGATTTGGAAAGGTGATGTAAGCTATTGAACTCGATTTGCTTTTCCTTTTAAATCTACCTATCTTGACTGACAAATTTAATCAGGAGGAAATGCTTCTTTTACGAGTGCACTTTATTGAGTAAAATAAAAAAGTCAGGTCTATTCGGCAAGTCGGGTTGATTTTGGATCGAATCTTACTGGATTGGATCAATTCAAAATTTAAAATGTTAGGGTCATTTTTGTTAAGTCAATTTCAGATTGGGTTCGAGTCATTTTAGGGTGTGGTTGGATGGGTTCATGTTGTTGACTTTTTATGGTCAAATCGGGTTTGGGATTGGTTTAGGTTGATCGGATGGAGTTTTTGAGATGGGATACGATTGACATGTCTACTTTGCTCCTCTTTTCTTTTTTCAGAGTCGTTTTTAGCTGCCACTCTTGAACTTCAGCGTATATATGGGAAGGATG
Organism: Gossypium hirsutum; assembly: GCF_007990345.1. Taxonomy (NCBI): domain Eukaryota; kingdom Viridiplantae; phylum Streptophyta; class Magnoliopsida; order Malvales; family Malvaceae; genus Gossypium; species Gossypium hirsutum. Next base: position 50,175,844 of record NC_053436.1, on the reverse strand, counting down.
AAATGAAACAATTGTCATAAAACAACCATTTTCATTTGCAAGGTAGGGTTAATCTCTGTTTTGTGAATATGAAGGAAGTGACTTTTTACGAGACTTTATGCTTGTTAATGGTGACAGCTTGTTAATGGTGACAGCGCCGGGCGTGGGTTTTTTTTTTTTTTTAATTTACGGGAGTAGGGACTATGTTAAAAAGTAGGGAGTTAATGCCTGAAAGAGAGATACTTGTTATTTGTGTATTTGCTTGTATCTCTGCAAACATGTAGTCGGATATTAATTCAAGAGATAGAGATGAAATCTAAATTTTGCACCTTTGGTGAACTAAAGGAGGAACGGAGGAAACTACTTGTCTTTATGCATTGTTTGCTTCTTTGAAGTACTTTTCTTAGGGTTTGATTAATTATGTGTACTGGTTTGAGCGAATTACTTGGCCAGCTTCGACAAAGATAATTTTCCTTTTGTGACTTGAATTTAATTTCAATAATAATTTGTTTATTTAAACTTTATTATATAATACTTTATTGAATTGATAAGATATAATAATTTATAATATATGAACAAAAAAAATCATTGGTTGTTCAGATTTTTTTTTTTGTTTTGTTGTTTTTGGTATTGCACCTTGGGTGAACTAAAGGAGGAACGGAGGAAACTACCTCCTGTCTTTATGTTTTGTTTGCTTCTTTTAAGTACTATTCTTTTAGGGTTTGATTAATTTTGTGTACTGGTTTGAGCGAATTACTTAGTCAGCTTGGACAAAGATAAATTTCCTTTTTTTGAATTAAATTAACATTCAATAATATATTTTTATTTGAACTTCATTATAAACTATTATATTGAATTGATATAAATATAATATTTTATAATATATGAACTAAAAAAATCATCGGGAGTTGAGTTCAGACTTAGGTTTTTGGTATTGACCATGGCCACATCCCAAGTCTCAACCCATGAACTGAAATTTGATAAAAAAAAAATAGTGATTTAAATCTGAGCTCAATTGAACTCTAACAAGAACATGTTAGAATGCTTACATCTTTTATAAAGTTTGAAAATTACGAAGAAAATACCGAGCTTGCCCCAAATCCTAGCGCACACACCAAACTCGAAAAACTCCAAAATGATTTTGCTCCAAATCTGTCCCATTGTCATCTCTAATTATGCTCCAATTATTGGCACCGAGCGGTTCTTAGCTTCAACTCCAAATGTCAAAATGGTAGAGGCAACTTGCAAAAATAATTAATTTTGCAGGATATCAGGGATCTAACATTTCACACCAAAAGAGTAATAGATGCAAAATAGGTAAGCAGATATTACAAACACGAAGAATATAATTACAGTTTTCCCAAATTCAAAGAGCTCCCTAGAGAAGCAAATATACCCTTCAGAGCTCATCATCGATCGTAGCTCAACCGCAGCAACCTGATTTTGGAGCATTTTCTGCAGCCCCTGCTGCCTGATCTTGTTGGTTAATTTTGATTGTGTTTGGCTGCAAAGAGGAAGACAAAGGATAACAGCAATTACAACAATATATATGTTTTAAAATATGTTGAAGGGAATGGATTTGCATAATTTCGAGTGAAAGATACAATACCTCAGCCTTGGAGTCACTATCTGCAAGTCTTTGCTTAATGTCCCTGGCTATTGAAAAGAAAACCTCCTCCACATTTAAGTTTGTTTTTGCACTCTGCAATATTGGTTGGCTCTTGAGCATATATCAGAAAGATCAACTAAACATAAAAGGGAACTGCAATATCTGCAGTAAAAGTTGCATACAGTCTCAAAGAACTTGATGCCATATTCATCAGCGAGAGCTTGGCCCTTCGAAGTAGCGACAGCCTGCAAAAATAAGTTCCTCATCAACTTGACAAGCCTGACATGCCGAAAAATAAGGGTAACCATAAATGGAAGTGAATACAAGCAAGCGTGCATGTTGGAAAGAGAAAGAGGAACAAACCCTTTTGCTTTCATCCATGTCAGCCTTATTAGCCACCAGAACCTTGTTGACATTATCAGATGCATGTTGTTCAATATTACGAATCCAATTTCTAATGTCTAGGCAAAAAAGTACATTAGTTAAATTGATAAGATCATTATAATGGAGAAAGAATGAAATTTCAAGTCACTGGATAAGGAATATACTTTCAAGTTTCAACCTTACGGGAAGCAGAAAGTTTTGAATAACGATCATTATTTGGTGGAAACATTAAACATTTCTAAAGATTCAGAGGTGGATAAGATAAGAACAACTTATGTAAGAAATCAAAAAGAAAAAAGGTTCAGTAATTACTATTGAAAGATGACTCATCAGTCACATCATATACAAGCAAAATACCCATAGCTCCATGGTAGTAAGCTGCACGGGAAGAAAATATGACTTAATTCGCCTGTTCCAGAAGACAAAAAATTCAGGATGCATTTGGGAGTAGACATCTGAAGCACGAACACCCCCTTGCCCGCCTCAAAGGTGTAAACCAATACGATTAAAAGGAAAAAGAAAAAGGGGCAAGCAACCATGCTTGGGGGATGAAATAAAGAAAATACTATGTAGAGGTAAAATTTTCAAGCACACTCAGAGATAACACTACTATTGAACACCTTCAATCAAGACTCCAGAAAAATATGAAACTCGGAGCTTCTGTTATTCATAATTTTATTTCCAAGTCCTGTCATACAATTCAAGAGTATGACAACATACAGGTTATAGAGTGTGTGAGAGAAAACTGTGGAAGCAGACAAACTCTAAAAATCACAGAGATGAACAGAAATGCAATGACAACCGTGAACCAGAACGGAGCTGTTATTGAATTTGACAATATTAGGGTGAGAACAAAGGGTAAGTTACATTATACAACAACACTTGCAATTAACAGGCTCAAGTGAAATGGTGCCAAGTCTTGCTATCAAATTTTTTCATCAACCAAATAAGCTACAATGCTAGACCATTTATTTCCAGTCAATGACACCTTCAAACCCAAAAACTAACCAGTTGTAATTGTACGAAACCGCTCTTGCCCGGCAGTATCCCAAATTTGGAGTTTGATCCGTTTGGCATCAAGCTCTATAGTCCTGATCTTAAAATCAATCCTGCCAAAATAATACATTACCTTATTAAACTACATGCCTCTTTTTGAAACGATACTTGTAACAATAATAAGACTACTACTATTCAAAAAACACCTACCCGATGGTTGTGATAAAACTTGTAGTAAATGAGCCATCTGAAAAACGCAAAAGGAGGCAACTCTTACCCACACCTGCCAACACAAAAGCATAAGTAAAAAGACTATTCACAACTCAAATTGAAAAGAATGTGCCAAAATACCAAGAAAAGCTCCTGTAAAATAAGTAGTTCCTAATTACAGGCAACTACGACTATTCGTAGCAGAGATGGAAATTAAGAAACGGGTCTCAAGCAAATGAACAAGCTACTGACTCCAATCAAATCATCAAAATACTAATTGAGACAGAATACAATATCAAATATATTCCTACGAAAAATGCCATCAGCAATTAGCTTAGATTCACCATAAAAGCAGCCATTATTCACCATAAAAGCAGCCATTCTTTTTTTTTTCCCAATCAACCTGGCTAGTACAATAAAATCTCCATACTAAGATAATCTATAAAGCTAAAATGAAGCTTAACTTAAGGTAAAGGTCTTTAAATACACATCTAACAAAATAAACCAAAAAAAAAAAATCAAATCCTTTCAACGAGCGCTAACATTCGCAAAAACAGTGTAGATTAACAAGTAGATCGCCTTTCAGATCAATATTAGATCAATATATATATAAGAAATAGTTACCGCTGTCGCCGATCAAAAGGAGCTTTATGAGGTAGTCGTAATCGGCTCGAGCTCTTGCAGGTGGAGCAGCCATGGTAATAGAAGAAACTGATCGAATCAATCAAAAATAAAGGAGAAAATTAACAATCCCTAGTCCCCCCCCCAAAAAAAAATCGATGTTAATAATCAAATGTAAAAAATTAAAAAAAGAAATTTGCTTTTTTTTTAAGAAAAAAATTATTTAGTGAAACGAAAGGGAAGCAATACCGGGTCAGGGAAAAGAAAGAGTGAGATCTGATGAAAGGAGATGAGAGAAATGAGGAGAGAAGCGTCTTTGGAACGTCAACACCGGTCGGCCGTTGAAAATTTTATTTTTATTCTTCTTCTTTTAAATAAAGAGAGAAAACTAAAAAGTGAGAGTTTATTTGGTAGTTAAAAATTTTCATATATCCCTATACTATTTACAAATTTAAAATTTACTCTTTATATTTTTATTTTTAAGAATATAATCCTTTTATTTTTCAGATTTCAAAAATTAAATTCAATTGTTAATATTATTATATTTTTTATATCACATTTTGAAATAAAACTACAGCTAAAAAGAGTACAAGAGACCAAGGACTTAAGGCATCTCTTAACCTTTATTTGGTACATGAGGAATTTGATTTAGCTCCCAATCCTGCTGTTGAGACCTGCCTTGATGCAACGGTCGTCAACCAACAGATAATAGCTGGTGGAAGCGACTGGCATTTACTAAACTATTAATTAAACGACATCGTTAGTCATAGATATATGCCATGGAATTGGGCATCCCTAGTCGTTTTCATTCCAAAATATCACCGTAAATTTTGTTTAAGCACCTACATATTTGTAAATGAGTGTTGAAATCCGTTTTAAACTTATTCATATTATTTTATTAAAAACATATTAAAAATTATGTTATTTTTAATTTAATAGCTAATAAAATATATTTATTAAAATTTTAAATATAAATTATTGAACATATTCTTTTTATTTTTTATATTATAGTATTATATTATATTTCAAATTTAATTTTTAAATGTTATAAATTACGTAATATATAAAATAAACTAAAATATTACTTAATTAGAAAACGGTTGGGCTGAGTGAAGCTTGAACCTTAAATGTTGAAGCATAATCTTAACTCATATTTTAAATGAACCTTTTTTTTGTCCAAACTTATATTTCAAATCTAATATTTTTGTCTAGAACTTTTCAAATATTGGATAAGATTTTGAGCTTGAACAAGTAACCCAATAACTCTAATACTAGTTGGGACAAAACTAGGACTTTTGTTAGGACCGTTTTTAACTTATCAAAACTCTTTTGACACGCTATTGATTACAAAAATTTTTCATCCTTCCGCAAAAGTCGAGTCATAGGTGTGGCCAACATTGAGAAACCTTTCACAAATATTCGGTAGTACCTCACAACCTTAGGAAACTACGTACTTTAGATACATTCCTCAGTGGATTCCAATCTAAGACAACTTTGATTTTTCTAGTATCCACCTTGATACCGTCAACAGAGATAGCATGACCTAAAAAGGTGGCTTTCTTAAGCCAAAATTCACATTTGCTGAATTTGACATACAATTGATTTTCACGAAGGGTGTTTCGTTAGAAGGGATTTGTCGCTCTCCATGCGAACTCAAGCTCGCAACGAAGCCATAGTTGCCTAGATTTTCTAATTAGAGCATCGACTACGACATTTGCTTTCCCCAAATGGTAGTTAATTTCTAGGTTGTAATCCTTTAACAATTCTATCCAAGGCCGTTGACATAAATTCAATTCTTTTTGAGAGAATAGGTACTTCAAGCTCTAATGGTTCAAAAATATGTGACACTTCTCTCTGTACAAATAATGCCTCCAAATATTTAGGGTAAGCATAATCGCGACCAAATCGAGATCATGCGTCGAGTAATTTCTTTCATGCGTTTTGAGTTGACAGGACATATACGATTTTCCCACACTGCATAAGAACACAAACAAGGCCATTTAAGGAAGTGTTGGTGAAAATCACGAATTCAATCCTTGATACAGGTTGGGACAAAACCAAAGCTTATGTTAGGATTGTTTTTAACTTATCAAAACTCTTTTGACATGCCTCCGTCCACAAAAAAATTTCATCCATTCACAAAAGTCGAGTCATAGGTTTGACTATAATTGAGAAACCTTTCACAAATCTTTGGTAGTACCCCGTGTAACATCCTGAGATAGGGTTGGAAGTTTTGGCCTGGCAAGTAAGGGTTCGCCAAAAGAAGTTTCTGCAAGGAGTTCTCCTGAAATTCGGCGAAGCAATATACGCCAAAAGATGATGTACGGAGTTTGGCAGTCTATTTGACGAGCTGGGGTTCACCAAAGTCGAGTCAGACCCAACCTGAAAAATAGGCTTAAAATTTTTCCTAAGCCCAACCCAGATAAAAATGCTAAAACCGGGGCCCAGCTCCGCCCCCTATATTAAAATTTTATATTATTTTTATATAATTTTTAAATATATATATAATACATCAAAAATACTAAAAATATTAAAATAAATATTTCCCAACAACTTGAAAATAAAATTTAAAAAATATGTATACTTAAATAACACTAAGATGATGCAATTTAACAAGCAAATGCCTCTAAAATAATAACTAAATTAACAATAAAACAATTGTTATACAAAATCCAAACAATAATAACAAAATAGTAGTAACATAATAGTGGAATGGTAGCAAAATAGGGAGAAAACAACAAAAAAAATAGCAAATTTTTTTGTCATTTTGTGAATTTGGGTCTGGCCCGGGCAAGGAATTGAGGCCCGATGCATTTTTTAAATGGGCCTTTTTTTTGCCCAAGCCCATTTTCTGGCCTATATTTTTGTCCAAACCCTCTCATTTTTCAGGCGGGCCTTCTTGCACGTAACCTTTTTCTAAACCGACTAGGGTTCCTAAGTCTAGTAGGGTATCCTAAGATCCCTAAGACACTTTGTAACACCCCTATCCCATCTCCATTATCAGATTAGAGTTACGGAGTGTTACTGAGCAAAATAGAATATGTAACTTCACAATAGACATAATTATACAATTAAATACTAACATATAACATTTAAATCTAATCATAGCAAAAATATACTTATAGGCCTTAAATCGAGCCTACGAGGCCCTAAAAATAGTTTAGGAATAATTTAGGATCAACTCGAAACAAAATAGAAAATTCTAGTAAAACATGAAAAATTGGAAAACAGGGGTCACACAGCCATGTGATATAGCCCAAATTGTGTGAACATTCGAAGTCTGGACACACGACTATGTCTCAGCCCATGTGTTCGCCCGTGTGGGTATTCAAAATAGGGCCACACGATTGTGTCGTAGGCTGTGTAATAGACCATGTGTGTAATCGAAGTTAGGTTACACGGTCGTGTCACAGGTCGTGTGCTAGACCATGCCACAAACTGACTTGAGACACAAAGTCGTGTCATGGACCGTGTGAAACCTATACCTAAAACAATAAATGCACACAGCCGTGTAACAGCCTGTGTCCCAAGCCGTGTGCTCCATTTTTAACCCTTAAATCAAGCCACTTCAAACACCATTTCTTGTATAATAAGACATACCATATCTAGCCTATTTCACATGGTTAAAAGCACATTCAAAACACCAATTACATGCCAAATACTCATCCATTCTATGTCTAACCAATATGCCATCAAAAGGCACCTCAATTCACACACCAATTCAATTCAAGAACAAAGTTACAATTGAGAAATAAACTTTATCATTAGGTAGTCATTCATGCCCAAAACCATCCACCAAAGATTTACCAATGGTATGATCATTCACAACCAAAACTACCATTTCAAAACATCACTGTTGCGTGTGAATTGTGCAACTATACACGTCAAATCAAGTAATAAAGCAATAAGTGAGATCGTCTCTACAGGGATCAGATTAAGTATAAAAGTGGTCAAGTTATTATAATGAATTATGATTAATGTTATGACAAAACCAAGTTAAGTACGCAGTGGTAAATTAAAGTAGTAAGGATGTACGCAAAATGTATATTGACTAATATTGAAAAATACTAAGGTAAAGCAAGAGTAAAAATGCAATGGAAATTATGAGAATAATTACATAAATAATTTGCGAGTGAATAAATAAATAACTAAGAATGCTATGGCAAAGATACTACGACAAAGGATTTGTAACACCCTGAATTTGGGCTTAGAAGTTTTGGGCCTTGAGCATGGGAGTGGTTGAAGGTAGCTTATAATATTTTGTTATGCATGTAAATTTCATTAATGAAGGCTTGTTTTAGTGGTTAAGTGTGCTGAGAAGTGTTGGAGAAGTCTTGGGTTCAAACCTGGACTTTAGCAAAAATTTTGGTTTAAGATGAATCAAACCCTGGGTGTAGTAGGTAGGCCTTAAGAATATTGTTGGAGAAATTGTGCCACAAAAAGCCTTGTGGTCTAGTGGCAAAGTAGCGCCACATAAGAGGCAAGAAGGTGGCGTCATAGAGTTGGCAAGAGGTCTAGGGTTCGAAACTCATGGCAATCAAAGAGCATTTATTTTGCTAACAGGGGGTGGCAAGAGTTGGTGTTGAATTTAAACTCTGATGTTGGAGGGATCCCACATCGGGAAGCTAACATAAGAGTGGATGCGAGGCTGGCTTTAAATAGAGAGAACCATGAGGAGAGTAAAGGTACCTTTCTTGGCTGATCCCTTTCGCTTTATGGCGTGCTCGTTTGGGTTAGGCGTCGGCTAAGAGTGCTCAGAGCACGGATTAACTCTAATCTCCTATCAGGTGTGTATTTCTCACTACTCTAGTTGTAGGATGGCTACTTTGGGCCACGATGGGCCGAAAGGGGCCATGTGGGCCTAATGGGCCTACGGGCCCAATTGGATAAGTTGTTTAATTGTGTAGTAAATATTGGACTAGGCTAGGTGAATCTCATATCTGTGGCTAGATTTGAGCTAAAAGGGCCACACGAGCGTATGGGCCCATTTGGGCAGAGAATGGGTTTTAGGCCCATTCGTATTGTTATCCCTATTTAGAATACTTTAGTTTACCAAATTACTGAAATACCCTCGACTTGTAAAATTACCAAAGTACCCCCGATTTATAGAATTACCATTTTACTCTCGATTTACAAAATTATTGAAATACCCCTATAAGGTAGAATTACTAAAATACCTATGTAGGGTAGAATTACCGAAATACCTTTGTAAGGTAGAAATACCGAAATACCCCTGTAGGGTAGAATTACCGAGATACCCTTGTGGGGTAGAATTACCATTTTGCCCCTAGGGTGTTAAATGACTATTTTGCCCTTGTGGGCAAGTGACTGACTTGGACTGTGTGGTTGACGGATTTGATTGTGAATATATGTTGGTGATATGAATGACTTGACTGTGATTGTTTGATTCAAATATGGGCATGACATTCTGCATACATGACATGTTGCATGGGTTGGGATTTTGTACGGAGGAAGATCTGATCTGCTAGGATCGCATGGTTGCTTGACAACTGTGGATCCACCGGTGGCTTTTAAGCCCAATATATGATTATTGATGACTCTGTGTCAATCATATTTACCCGAGGCTGTGTGCCGACTATATTACCGTCGCTGATGGCTATGTGCCTAACATGATACAACTACCAATGGCTTAAAGCCAATTATTCTGATTATGGCTGTGTGTCAAACGTATTTGCATAAGGCTATGTGCCAATATATGGTTAATGACGACTCTGTGTTGATCACATTTACCTAGGGCTGTGTGCCGGTTATGTTACTCTAGTTAATGGCTATGTGCCTAACATAATGCAGTTATCGATGGCTTTGTGCCACGTATTTTGTTAAGTGGCTTTGCCATATTATCTATTTCTGGTGGCTATGCCACAAATATCTGTTCTGGTGGCTTTGCCACAATATCTGTATCTGGTGACTCTATCACAATATCTGTTCTGGCAGTCATGCTGCAAATTTTGTTGTGTGTAGCGGATGGGTGGGTCGAGTTGTCTCCCCACATGGTGTAAGGTTGGTACGGGGGTGTATACAGCTAGATTGGGTTGGGATTGCATTCACATTTTGATTCTGATTCTGTTATCTGATACTGATTCTGATTCTGTCACCTAATTCTGATTCTGATTCTGTTACCTGATACTGATTCTGATTCTATCACCTAATTTTGATTCTGATTTTATTACCTGATACTGATTTTGGTTCTATCACCTGATTCTGATTCTGGTTCTGGTTTTGATTTTGTTACCTGATACTAATTCTGATTCTGTCACCTAATTCTGATTCTAATTCTGATTCTGATTCTGTCACCTGATTTTGATTCTGATTCTCATTTTGATTCTAGTTCTGATAATGCTTCTTATTCTGTAATGGGCTAAGGCCTATCTGGTACTGTCTGTTATAATGGGCTAAGGCCCAATTGATACTGAAACTGTAAGTAGGGCTGGGGCCAAACTTTTAATTCTTTTATATGACTGACGGTTCCTTTTATATAGTAGGGGATTTCACACTGAGTTTTCGTAAACTCACCCCGTTTATTAACCTTTCAGGTAATTTCCAGCCTTAGACAGATCGGAGCTGCGAGGGGCTCGGAGGAAGCCACACACACTATTTATGTTACAGTTTTGATTATTATTTTTAAATGTTTTTATGTGGGTTGTAGTAAAGCCGTTGTAATTTTCTAGATTTCAAATTTGGAATTTAATTTATTGTTCTTATAATTGCTAGTATTAGAACACAGTTTTCCAAAGCAACTACTGTTGTTCAAAACATCACATATCCGCAATTGTTTTTAAATTAAGCTTTCGCAACTGCCAAGATTTTTACAAAGTTGTTAAGAATGTTATTCAGCTGAGGTTTTCTAACAAGGTTTAAAAAGGGTATAAGTTTTTAATTATTAAGAAGGGTTTTTAATGGAAACATGGTTTTCAAAAAACACTTCAATGTGACACGCTAGATTCGAGCCAAACTTCCAGGCCGGGTTTGGGGTGTTACAGGATTAAGGGTCTGCGATGTTGATTTGGAAGGTTGGGATTACTAAGAATCTGCCCTTATTTTCAGTAATGCCTCAGCAAAATCATACTCAATATACTTCTCAGAAGAAACCTAAAGTGACCTGCCTCTTTTGAGAGCTATATCTCAAGTTACATGGCCTATGTCTATCGGCCTTAGCACGGTACCCAGTATTGTTTTGTCTTCATTTTATACAAACGCTGCTCTATGTCTAGAGTTTACTGCAAGTATTCGGTCGAATACCCGCTTGTATCATTCAATTCCAATCAAACTAATCTAACCTTTTTAGAATTAGATTCAATTTATAGGTATACTGCACACTCATCATATAATCAAATATATGAAACAGTAGATTAAATCAAATATATGCTTCAACCATTAACGAAAATAAAAGTTTCATCATAAAATCCCAACCCTATGAGATTTAGCTCATAGGTTGCCAATTAAAATTCAAGTTCAACATAACACCTAACATCCTCTCGATCAAATCAATTCACAAGAGAACATATTAAGAAATAATGGAAGAACTTAGAAAGATGGTTGTCGCCAAGTCAATCCAGAATCCAGCAGCACAATGTTTTGTGGTGGCTGAGAGGGACTGCCTTTGATTTCCTCCTTTAGTATTTACTCAGTAGTTACCCTTTATTATTACCTCCAGATCTCCACACACTTTAGGGTTTCCTCCTTTGGCTTTTTATAAGCTTTTCTTCCTAAGGTAACTCTAATAGCCCACGATATCTTCTGCTCTTTTTTAGGTAGATTTTTATGGTACAAATAGAGTTGGGCTGAAACTGGTATGCGTTGAGTGTTGACTCGATCATCTTCTTGAAATTGCCATGGCATTTGTGTTGGCAAACTGTCCAACTTTTTGCCTCGAAAAACCTTCAATCATTTATTTCTTTCTACACATCTTGCACTTGCCAAACCACCAAACACAACCTTTCCACATGCAATTAATAGTACCTAACATTTAAACACAGTCTAAGCTCCTAATGCAGTGATAAAGCTACTAATGAAATTTCCTAAAATGCAATTAAATATAGCAAGTACAAGTAATTAGTTAGGTTTAAAGGCATGAAATATAACTTTTTTCAAGAGTTATCATACCCCTAAACCTGAGTTATTGCTTATCCTCAAGCAAAATATGCATGATTGCATGAATGCAAAAATATTTCCAGTGCATATACCCATCTTGTATTGTTAATCTTGTAACGCCCCAAATTTGGGCCTAGAAGTATTGGGTCTTGTGCATGGAAGTAGGTAGGAGGCGGTAAATAAATAGTTAGTTGTGTAAGAAAGTGACACAAAATCATGCTTGTCTCAGTGGTTAAGTATTCTGGGAAGAGTTTGAGAAGTCTTGGGTTCAAGCCTGAGCAAGAGCAAAAAGTTTTGATTTTAAAGGAATAAGCACTGTATCTAGGCAGTAGGCTTTTATTTAAATGTGGGTAAAACATGTCATAAAAAGCCTGCTAGCCTAGTGATAAGTGGCGTGTGGAGTGTGCTAGTGGTCTGAGGTTCAAATCCCTGCTTGTGCAAATTGAGATCATTTTTACTATTGGCTATGAGAGGTAGTAGAGTTTGGCTGAAACACTACAGAGTGGGGTGGAGTTTGAATTGGTCATGGAGGGATTGTAGGAAGGAGTTGAGGAGAGATGTGAGGAGAGATTTTAGGAGAAAATTGTGGGGAGATGAAGGGAAGAGAGTGGTATGTCGAATGGGGACTCTAGGCACTATTTGTTTTCAGTTTTGGTGGGTTTTGTCACTTCATTCGGTTGTTTTTCTTTAGAAAACCAATGGTGTCTAGGGAGTGGTTGCCATGCTTTCCTTTTTGGTGCTTTTGGGTTTGCATTTTGGAGTCTTCTCCATTGCCGATTTCTCTCTTCTTTCCTCTCAAGGCATTCAGTTTTTGCTCCTAAGTTTAATCAATTCTCCTCTCTCCTCTACTTCTCTAAACCTTAGTCGTATAACCCTTTCTCTTCTCATCTCCACTTCTTCAACTTTTACCAAGCATTTCCTCTCTATTTGTTTAAACCGAAAAATTCTACCCCCCTCACTTCAACTTTTCGGTGCTCTTCTCCTTCCACGATTTTGTGTTAGCCGAATACTTTCCCCTTTTATGCTTATATTTTATTTCAGTTAGTAAGGGTTCTCTGACAAATCGGTAAGTTCTCCTGTTTCCTCTTATTTCTTCTCTACCTATGTGATCTCTCTTCTAACAACTTATGATCTGCCAAATCATTCAAGGAAGTGTGGATTCCATTGTGGAGGCTTAGGACGATTACTCTTCTCTTTGCAAGTGGTCTATCAACTTTTGGGGTAAGTGCTTTAAGTGCGATGTATTTCATATTGGATTTTAAATACTTATGTGACAGCCCTAATGTGACCCTAGTCGGAAAGTGGTTTCGAGACCACAAAACCGAGTCGTAAAAATAATTAATTGTTATATTCTATGCTTATTATGTGTGTACATGCATATGTCGACGTTTCATTCCCTAATTTTTCCAATTGCATGAGAAATTATTAAATAGGGATCAATATGAGACATGGTGAAATATGATAGACTAATTTTAAATGGTTTATTAGTGCATGTCAACACAAGGGTGGACTTGCATGTCAAATTGCCCAATTTTCTTTATAGTGGCCGGCCAAGATGGGTGTTGATGGGCAAATATATATGTTTAATTAGTTATTAAAATAAGAAATGGCATTATGTGAGAAAAAAATAATATTAGTGAAATAAAGTAAAGAAAACAAAGAGGAAGGAAGGCTCATCTTTCATCTCCTTCATTGCCGAAATTGAGAAAGGAAAGATTGAAAAAAAGAAACCAAGGCATTCGGCCATGGCTAGTTCAAAGGAAAGGTATGCATTGTGATTTTATTCTAATTGATGTTGAGATTAAGTTGATAAGTGTATAGTCTAGTTAACCCATAGCTAAATTCATGAATTCATTGTTGGGAGATAAGAATGGAAGTTGCCGTATGTATGGGTATATATGCACTTTGGAAAGGAGATTTTTGGGTGTTATTTGAGTTCTCTTTATGTATGTATGTGCATGAGTATTCGGTCATGTTATAGATTCATGTTGAAAAATGTTAATGATATATGTGTCATATAAATGTACTTGTGAATGAACTTGAGAATATCTAAATTATAGGTTGGAGGTGCCGAATGTAGTGTTGGATGAGTTTTAAAGAATAAAAATTTAGGTGACTAGAGGTTAATGACATTCGGCCAAAGGCTTGTGTGCTAGCAAAATCGGTATAAATGTTGTTCGATGTGTTGAATTGAGTAAGTTAGATGTTGGAACACTTAAGGATTTGGCATCTCTATGACATTAGATATAAATGTATGAAAGGCTAAGTTTAAGTAGTAAGGCCGAATAGGTTATAGATAAGGCACTTGTGAGTCTTTGGCCAAGCAATTTGCAAATTAGATTAGGGTTCTTGTGACATTTAATGTTGAGTTTAATTTGGTATATTCGGCCATCTAATTAAGTATATAGGTGACGTTGAATTTAATCTTGCACATTCGGCTATATGGGTGTACACAATTGTGATACTATCCTTGATTGGATTATCGACAATAGGGTGATAGTATATGGTTGTTGACCAAATAGTTCAAAAGCATGGGGTAGAAAGATAAGAATTGGCCATGTGTCTCCTATGCTATGAAATCATTAATATTTTGATATAAATATTTAGCAAGACGGTTAAACTAGTTAATTTATTGATTTAGCTCAAGAAGTTAAAGGTGGAGAGGCAAGCAAGGGCAAAGGAAAGAACATCGAGTAGCCGAGTTGGAATCGTTTTCCCCAACATAAGGTAAGTCACCAAGCATATATTTTGTATTGATCTAAATAGACATAATGTCTATGTAATTATGCCGAATGGAATGATAAATTTATATATATGTATGCATGTGGTGATGAAAGTGTTGAATGAAAAGAAAAGAGGTGAGATGTATTGAGTTGTTGATTTCGGCACTAAGTGTGCGGGTATAAACATTTATGATCATGAGATTGGCACTAAGTGTGCGGGTTTAAATTGTACAGCACTAAGTGTACGAGTTTGATTATATAGCACTAAGTGTGCGAGTTGATTATATAGCACTGAGTGTGCGGACTTAATATATATTTTTGAATCACTATGGACACTAAGTGTGCGACATTATTGAGTTGATCACGGACAGCGGATCGGGTAAGTACCTTGAGTTCATGGCTAATAGGCGCTATGTTTATATTTGGAGTTGAGCTTGGTAAGTTTGAACCTATGTGACAATTATAATTGAAGTCACGTACATAAGATTTATCGTGGAATAGGTGAAAGGTCGTTTAGTTGTATGATTGTAACGAAAATAAAATGATGTATGAAAATGCCTCAAATATCCTATTGATTGGTATATGGAATGTGAATGCATGACTTGGTATGAGATTGAAGCGATAGGTCTAAGGAACTATGGCATGGTTCGGTATGGATGGTAGTGCATTGCTTATGACTTATTGAGTTATATACTCACTCAGTGTTTCCTTGTCACCTATTTTAGGTTTCTTGGACTCGTCTCTTTTTGCGTGATCGGGCCGTCATCGAAGTCATTACAGCAGCTAGCAAGTTTTGGTACTTTCTTCTTAGTCGGTTTAGGAGAACATTTCGGCATGTATAGGCTAATATGTTTTGTTGAAATTTGGTATGTAAACTTTTAGCCATGCGAAAATGGCATAAATGTTCGGTTGGATTTGGTTCTATAATGTTAGGTCGTAAGTCTTGGTAATTCGATTTTTATGCCATATGTCATGGTTGATTATTTTTGGTGTTAAAATTTATGATATGGCAATAGTGTAGTAGGGAGATGTTTGACAATGATTAGCCTTTGGCATGGCTAGTCATGATCATAATTTGTGATACGTATGATGAATTACTAGTTAGATCAAGGAGAAATCACGAAATAGGCATAGTTGCTTTAGTAACAGATGCTGGCAGCAGCAGTAACGTGAGATTGAAAAATCACTAAAAATAGTAGGAATGGAATTAATTAATGAATAAATTATGTAATCGAAGCTTGATGAGACTATTTTCATATAGAAGAAACGAAACGACCATATGAGGTGTATGTTAGGAGATAATTAAACTCTTGTGAAACAGGGCCAGAGCGATTTCTGGATCCCCTCTCCCGACTTTATAAATTCACCCTAAATTAATCAGAGACAATTAGAAGTCATTCTTTATATGTATAGATTCCCTTTTGAGTCTAGTTTCATTAGAAACCAACGGCATAAGTATTGGAGCTCTGTAAAGGGAGATATCTAAGTCGTAATGCACAAGGGTCAGAGTAGTCGAACCCAGGAACAGGGACGACTTTAACTAATAAACTGTACCAATTGGCCCCACCAAAAATTCTACAAAAATTCTACCATATAGATATATGAGTGTAGTTCCAGGGAAAATTTACGGAACTGGATTTCGAGTTTCAGAACTCAAGATATGATTTTTAAAGTGACTAGTACGCAGATTGGCAGCTTGTCTAGGAAATTTTTAATAAGTGGTTTGAAGTCTGTTAACACCTCGTGTTCGACTCCGGTGACGGTCTCGGGTTCGGGGTGTTACAATTTAATTGGTATCAGAGCTATGGTTTAGTCGGTTCTAGGACTACCATAGCACGTATGAGTCTAGCTATACATGCCTTAATGTTAATGTTTAAATGTGTGATGACTTCTGACGGTTAAAATTTATGTTTTGATTAGTAAATGGATCCCGGTGTAGAGAGAACCTTGGCGGATGACGTTGAAAGTGTAGCGGCTGCTCCTGCACAAGGGACGCCGCCTGTTGAACCTCAGTCATCTGCGGATAATCAAGGTGAGGGGGCTAAACAAGCCTTCTTTACCATGATGAATGAGTGGGTCGCGCAATATGCCCGAACCAATCCGGCTGTCCAACAATTCCCAAATTTGAATAATCCACCCCAAGAGCCCGTAATGCCATCAGTTACTGATCCTGTGAGGCTGAGTAAGCCACCTGTAGACTTGATTAGGAAGCGCGGGGCTGAGGAGTTCAGGGCCATAGTTACTGATGATGCTGAAAGGGCCGAGTTCTGGCTTGATAACACCATTCGGGTGTTTGATGAACTGTCATGCACGCCCGATGAATGTCTAAAGTGTGCTATATCCTTGTTGCGGGACTCAACCTACTATTGGTGGAGGACCCTGATTTCCATAGTCCCAAACGAACGAGTTACTTGGGACTTCTTTCAAACGGAATTTCGAAAGAAATATATTAGTCAACGGTTCATTGATCAAAAGCCTAAGGAATTCTTGGAACTCAAGCAAGGCCGTATGACAGTATCTGAATACGAACATGAATTCGTAAGACTCAGTAGGTATGCCCGGGAGTGTGTAGCTGATGAGGTTGCTATGTGCAAAAGATTCGAAGAAGGATTGAATGAAGATTTAAAGCTACTAGTGGGTATTTTGGAGATAAAAGAATTCGTAACACTAGTCGAACGAGCCTGCAAGGCGGAAGAACTTGGAAAGGAGAAGAAGAAGGCTGAATTTGAAGCTAGAGACTATCGTAAAAGATCAACGGGTAAAGCTCCGTTCTCAGCTGTAAAGAAGTTCAGGGAGGATACTAATAAGTCGAGGACGACTGCGGGAATTTCCATCAGAGCACGACCATCGACGGACTCCCGAGCTACTTCGGTAGCTAGTGTGGGCAATAATCGTCAAGAGAAACCTGAATGTCCCCAATGCGGAAGACGACACCTAGGTGAATGTTGGGGTAAGTCTACTAACAGGGCCTGTTACGGATGCGGTTCGAAGGACCACTTCATTAGAGATTGCACGGAGCTTGATGAGAAGAATAAGATTCAAGGTGCAAGACCTAGTGGAGTGACAACTAGAGGTAGACCACCGAGAATTTTAGGAGGTAGGGGTGGTAGTCAAAGAGGGGCCTCTGATACGGCTGTTCGAGCCGAGAACCGTACTCCTGCTAGAGCATATGCCATTCGCGCACGAGAGGAGGCATCCTCCCCTGACGTCATCACTGGTACCTTCACTCTCTTTGATACTGATGTGATTGCATTGATTGACCCTGGCTCTACTCATTCATATGCATGTGAAACCTTAGCATCCAGTAAGACTCTACCTGTTGAGTCTACTGAGTTCGTAATTCGAGTGTCAAACCCTTTGGGTCAATACGTACTTGTTGATAAAGTGTGTAAGAGATGCCCTCTAATAATCTGAGAATCCTGTTTTCCGGCCGATTTGATGCTTTTGCCATTTGACGAATTTGATGTTATTCTTGGTATGGATTGGTTGACCGTACATGATGCAGTGGTGAACTGCAAAAGAAAAACCATCGATTTTAGGAGTGCAAATGATGAGGTAGTTCGAGTTGAGTCTACCGATTTGAAGGGGGTGCCAGTGATAATATCTTCAATGACCGCTCAGAGATATGTGAAAAAGGGTTGTGAAACATACCTTGCGTATGTATTTGATAGCAAAGAGACGGAAAGGAAACTTGAATCAGTACCAGTGGTTTGTGAGTATTCAGATGTTTTTCCTGAGGAGTTACCGGGGTTGCCACCGGTTCGAGAGGTGGAATTCGTCATCGAGATTGTACCTGGTACCACGCCAATCTCAATAGCCCCGTATCGTATGGCATTAACAGAATTAAAGAAATTGAAAGTTCAATTGCAAGAATTGATGGATAGAGGTTTCGCTCGACCGAGTTTTTCTCCATGGGGCGCACCCGTATTGTTTGTGAAAAAGAAGGATGGAACCATGAGATTGTGCATCGACTATCGTCAGTTGAATAAAGTGACCATAAAGAATAAATACCCGTTGCCACGTATTGATGATTTGTTTGATCAATTAAAGGGAGCCTCAGTATTTTCCAAGATAGATTTGAGATCTGGTTATTATCAGTTGAGGGTTCGAGACTCGGACATACCCAAAACCACTTTTAGAACGAGGTACGGTCACTACGAATTCTTAGTGATGCCGTTTGGGCTCACTAATGCCCCTGCGGTATTTATGGATTTAATGAATCGAGTATTCAGGCCATACTTGGATCGATTTGTGGTTGTGTTTATTGATGATATTTTAGTTTATTCATAAGGTGAAGCTGAACACGCCGAGCATTTGAGGTTAGTATTACAGATTTTGCGAGACAAGCAGTTATACGCAAAATTCAGTAAATGTGAATTTTGGTTGAGAGAGGTTAGCTTTTTGGGGCATGTGGTGTCCGCATCGGGTGTTAGAGTGGATCCGAACAAAATTTCGGCCATACTCGATTGGAAACCTCCGAGGAATATTACTGAAGTTAGGAGCTTTCTGGGACTTGCCGGATACTACCGACGGTTTGTAGGGGGTTTCTCGATGATAGCTGCACCGTTGACGAAACTACTCCAAAAAGATGTTGAGTTTGAGTGGACAGAGAACTGTCAGAAGAGTTTCGATCGACTAAAGACCTGTTTAACCGAAGCTCCAGTGCTAGTACAACCGGAGTCCGGCAAAGAGTTTGTCATTTATAGTGATGCATCCTTACTTGGGCTAGGTTGTGTGTTGATGCAAGAAGGTCGAGTTGTGGCTTATGCGTCGAGACAATTAAAGCCGCATGAGAGAAACTATCCGACCCATGATCTTGAATTGGCGGCCATAGTGTTCGCCCTGAAAATATGGCGGCATTACTTGTTTGGGGAAATGTGTCATATTTATTCGGGCCACAAAAGTCTTAAATATTTGATGACTCCAAGAGATCTAAATCTGCGACAAAGACGTCGGCTTGAGTTGTTGAAAGACTATGAACTTGTTATTGATTATCACCCGGGAAAGGCTAGCGTGGTTGCCGATGCTTTAAGTCGGAAAGCACTGTTTGCTTTGAGAGCGGTGAATGCTCACTTGTCCGTCTCACCCGATGGGGTGCTAGTAGCTGAATTAGAGGCCAAACCATTATTGATTCGTCAAATACTTGAATTCCAGAAAGTCGACGCTGAATTGGTCACTAAACGAGCTGGATGTGCTTCGAATGAGGAATCGGAGTTTCGGATTGACGACAATGATTGCTTGACGTTCAGAGGTCGATTATGTGTTCCAAGAAATTCGGAACTTATTTCAATGATTTTGGACGAGGCTCACAGTAGTCGAATGTCAGTCCACCCAGGTAGTACTAAAATGTACAATGACCTGAAACGTCAATTTTGGTGGCCCGGTATGAAATGAGACATTTCCGAATTTGTTTCAAGGTGTTGATATGCCAACAAGTAAAAGCGGAACATCAAGTGCCGTCGGGATTACTTCAGCCAATCATGATACCCGAATGGAAATGGGATCGAGTGATAATGGACTTTGTATCTGGGTTGCCTTTGACTCAGAGTAAGAAAGACTCGGTCTGGGTCATTGTTGATAGATTGACCAAGTCTACTCATTTTATCCCTGTCCGTACAGATTTTTCGCTCGATAAATTGGCAGAATTATATGTCTCCCAAATAGTTCGGTTGCATGGGGTACCTATTTCCATCGTGTCGGATAGAGACCCAAGATTTACCTCGCGATTTTGGAAGAAATTACAAGAAGCATTGGGTACCAAGATGCACTTTAGCACCGCATTCCATCCTCAGACCGATGGCCAATCTGAGCGGATAATTCAAATACTCGAGGATATGTTGAGATGTTGTGTTTTAGAGTTTTGTGGTTCATGGGAAAGATATCTGCCTTTGATCGAATTCGCTTACAACAATAGTTTTCAGTCAAGCATTAAGATGGCACCTTACGAGGCTTTATACGGTCGTAAATGCCGTACCCCATTATTTTGGACTGAACTTAGTGAAAGTAAGATCCTTGGGGTTGATTTGGTTAAGGATACCGAGCAGAAAGTCCGAGTAATTCGCGAAAGTTTGAAAGCCGCTTCGGATCGTCAAAAGTCGTATGCGGATTTGAAAAGAAAAGACATCGAATATCAGGTTGGAGACAAAGTATTTCTCAAAGTTTCACCCTGGAAGAAGGTGCTTAGATTTGGTCGTAAGGGCAAATTGAGTCCGAGGTTCATCAGTCCGTACGAAGTATCCGAACGAGTTGGACCAGTTGCATACTGATTAATTTTGCCCCCTGAGCTCGAAAAGATTCACAACGTTTTCCATGTCTCGATGCTTCGACGATACAGGTCCGACCCGTCGCACGTAATCACTCCATCTGAGATCGAGATTCAGCCTAACTTGAGTTATGAAGAAGAACCGGTTCGCATTTTGATGCGTAAAGTAAAAGAGTTGCGAAATAAGAAAATCCCATTAGTGAAGGTGTTGTGGCATAAACACGGAATTGAAGAAGCCACTTGGGAACTTGAGGACTCTATGAAGGATCGATATCCAAAATTATTCACCGGTAAGATTTTCGGGGACGAAAATTTCTTATGTGGGGGAGAGTTGTGACAGCCCTAATGTGACCCTAGTCGGAAAGTGGTTTCGGGACCACAAAACCGAGTCGTAAAAATAATTAATTGTTATATTCTATGCTGATTATGTGTGTACATGCATATGTCGACGTTTCATTCCCTAATTTTGCCAATTGCATGAGAAATTATTAAATAGAGATCAATATGAGACATGGTGAAATATGATAGACTAATTTTAAATGCTTTATTAGTGCATGTCAACACAAGGGTGGACTTGCATGTCAAATGGCCCAATTTTCTTTATAGTGGCCGGCCAAGATGGGTGTTGATGGGCAAATATATATGTTTAATTAGTTATTAAAATAAGAAATGGCATTATGTGAGAAAAAAATAATATTAGTGAAATAAAGTAAAGAAAACAAAGAGGAAGGAAGGCTCATCTTTCATCTCATTTGTGACAGCCCAAAGTTGACCCTAGTTGGGAAGTAGTTTCGGGACCGCTAAACCGAGTCACCGAAATGTTTGAATGTGATACTTATTGTCTAGAATATGTAATTATGAATGTGTGAAAATTTCAAGCTTCAATTTGGTTGATTTCATGTGAATTTAGTCAATAGGACTTATGTGAGAAAATTCTAAAATGTGATAGGTCAATGTGTGAGGACCTATTAGTGCATGGGAAAAAAGGGGGGACTTGCATGTCAAATTTCCCCCCCTAATGAGTAGTGGCCGGCCATGACAAGGAATGATGGGCAAAACATGTCATGAAACATGTTTTGTTAATGGAAGAAAAAATAAGGAGTATGGGTAATAAAGAAATGGAAAACAAAAGAAAAAAAAAATGTGTGGTTGTCCCCCCATTGCCGTGAGCTAAAGAAGAGAAAAGGAGAGAATTTTGTTCATCCTTTTCTCATCTTCATGCTTGCCGAATCTAGAAAGAAAAAAACAAAGAAAAATTTTCTCATCCTTTGGTTCATCCTTGGCCAAAAATTTTAAGGAGGAAAGAAGAAGAAAGGTGAAGAGATTCGGCCATGCATGTAGCTAGGCTAAGGTATGTTTGATGATGTTCCATGAGATGCATGCATGTTTTAGTTGTTAGCTTGAGTTCTACCTAGCCCATGGTCTAAATCTTGCTATGTGATGGAAATGGCACTTGACCATGGATGCATCATTCTTGGTTGGTGTTTGATGTTGTGGTGATGAGGCATTGAGGATGAGTTAAGATTCGGCCTAGGTGGAGGTTGTGTTAATGCCATTGCATGCAAAATATGAAGCTTGTTAATGATGCATGTGATGATGGCTTGATGATTCTTGAACCTCCTTTTTAGCATTTTTGTGTGAGCACATATGTGCATTGGTTGCTAAATGGAGAAGAATCGGCTAGCAAGATGTGTGCTAAGGCCGAATGTAACTTTGCATGTTAATGAGCAATGCATGTGTTAAATTGATGAAAAGGGGGAGGATGCTTTACTAGTGTGTATATGTGTGTATTAAGTGTTGAAATCGACCCCAAAAATAGACATGCATATTCGGCCAAGGGGAAAGAAATTAGCTAATATGTTGTGTTGATGCATGATTTTTGCATGTATGAGACTTTAATGTCTAATGTATAAATATGGGCTAAGTGCCTTGTGTTCATCTTTTTGATGCCTAAATGATGAAATCAATTTATTTGTTTAATTAAGCTCAAGAGCAAAGGGGAAATAAATCCGATAAAGGGAAGGAAAAAGTGGTCGAATAGTTAGCGGAATCGTTCGACAACACCCGAGGTAAGTTCTTGAGTAAGAGAGCTTAAATTACGATGTGATTAAATCATGTTTTAAGCAAATTAAAATCATGCTCTATGAGTGGCTATTGAGCCGAATGTGCAAGGATGGTGTGTGCCTTGTGTTTGAGTTTTGCTAATGAAAAAGAAATACGAATGTGCCATGAATTATTGTTAGAGGTGCATGATTAATTGAATGCTGTCCGGGCTAAGTCCCGAAGGCTTTGTGCTAAGTGAATATATCCGGACTAAGATCCGAAGGCATTTGTGCGAGATACAAATTCCGGGTTAAGCCCCGAAGGCCTTTGTGCGAGATACTAAATCCGGGTTAAGTCCCGAAGGCATTTGTGCGAGTTATTAAATCCGGGTTAAGTCCCGAAGGCATTCGTGCGAGTTGTTAAATCCGGGTTATGTCCCGAAGGCATTTGAACGAGGAGCTATATCCGGTTAAATCCGAAGGTACGTGATTTGGTAATGAATGAGCTTGCTGTAAAATTCCAGCGAATACTCGAAAAACATCCCAATAGGGGGATATGTTACGTATGTGTTGAATTTAATCGAGCCCTTACAAATAAATGTTCGCTCAGTTGATAAACGAGCTATCGGCCTTCGGCTAAGTTAGTCTATTGTGTATGTACATAAGGGTTGTTAATGTTGTGAAGCAAGTTTGATATCGGTAAATTGCGTATTGTGAAATATTCCGTTTAGCTAAATGTGTGTTATTCTTTGTTTATGCTGGAATTCCTTGCTCAAAACTTACTAAGCATAAATTGCTTACTCGTTACACTGCTCCTCTGTTTTATAGATTTTTGGTTCTCCAGCTATCGGACTCGGGATCTTGAAGTCGAAGTCGCCCACACTATCAAAGGCTCTTTTGGGTACTATTTTGGTTGAATGTTGATATGGCATGTATAGGACTACCCATTGTTGTTTTTCGAGTAATTTATGAAATGTATAAGTGTACAGCCATGCGAAAATGGCTTGTAGAAGTGGAGTATGGCATTAGACCATTCGTGTTTATGAATGTATAGATGGTTTCATGATGTAACTATAGTTGGAATGGAAGTTTTGAGCAATTGATCAGCCATTGGAATGGCTAAGTATGATCATATGTGGGCATATGTATGACAAGGCCCTAGTTGGTCCATGAAACCCCGAAAATAGGTAAGGTTTACTTTGAAAACAGAGGCTGACAGCAGCAGTGGTGTGGATTGGAAAAAAAATCACAAGAATTCGTAGGAGTGGAATTAAATAGTGAATAAATTATGTAATCGAACCTTGATGAATCTACTTTCATATGAAAGTAACGAAACAATCATATGAACAGTACAGTAAGAGATATTCAGGTTCTTGTGGAACAGGGCCAGAACAGTTTCTGGATTCCCTGTTCCAACTTGGGAAATTCACTATAAATTGAACAGAGATAATTAGGAGTCATACCATATATGTATGGATTCCTCTCTGAGTCTAGTTTCCATAGAAACAAACGGCATCAGTATTGAAGCTCTGTGCAGAGAGATATCCAAGTCGTAATGGGAAAAGGTCAGTGTAGTCGACCCCTGTAACATGGGAGACTTTGACTAATAAACTGTACTAATTGGCCCGACCAAAAATTCTAGAAAAAAATACATAGGTGGGGACATGAGTCTAGTTTCAGGGAAAAATCACAAAACTGATTTTCGAGTTGTGAAACTCAAGATATGATTTTTGAAGCGACTAGTACTCAGACTGGGCAGTGTCTGGAAAAATTTTTCAAAGTTTGTTAATATCTCGTGTCCGACTCCGGTGTCGGTCTCGGGTTCGGGGTGTTACATTAAATTGGTATCAGAGCTACGGTTTAGTCGATTCTAGGACTACCGTAATGTGTTGGGTCTAGCTATACATGCCATTTTATGTGATTACTTGATAGTGTGGTGACTTCTGAAAATTGTAAATGTGTTTATAGTAATGGATCCCGATCGTGACCGAGAGGTAGCTGATGATCTTGAGAGTGTAGCGCCTGCTCCCGCACAAGGGACAGTGCCGGCAGACTCTCAACCTAATGCTAGTAATTCGAATGATGAAGCTAGACAAGCATTCTATAGCGTGATGAATGATTGGTTCAACCAATACATTCGAACTAATATGGCTGTTCCACAACCTCCATTCCCGACAAATACTACCCCCGCAACTACAATACCACCGGTAACGGACCAAATAAGGTCAAATAAGCCCCCAGTTGATAGAATCCGAAAACATGGGGCTACTGAATTTAAGGCTATGGATAGCGATGATGCCGAGCAAGCTGAATTTTGGCTGGACAACACTATCCGGGTACTCGATGAGCTATCTTGTACATCCGATGAATGCCTAAAGTGTGCCATCTCCTTGCTACGTGATTCTGCCTACTATTGGTGGAGTACTCTGACTTCTGTTGTGCCCCGAGAGCAAGTAACTTGGGAGTTTTTCCAAACTGAGTTTCGGAAAAAGTATATCAGTCAGAGATTTGTTGATCAAAAACGGAAGGAATTTCTTGAGCTTAAGCAAGGCTCCATGTCGGTTACTGATTACGAGCGAAAATTTGTTAGACTTAGCAAATACGCTCGGGAATGTGTTTCGTCCGAAGCTATTATGTGTAAACGCTTCGAGGATGGGCTGAATGAAGATATAAAAATGTTCGTTGGCGTTCTTGAAATACGAGAGTTCGTGGTACTTGTTGAACGAGCTTGTAAAGCCGAAGAGCTTAGAAAAGAAAAGCAAAGAGTTGATGAGGGAACTGGAGAGTTTCGTAAAAGATCCTCGGGAAGGTCTCTTCAACAGACATCGAAGAGATTTCGAGATGATGCGGGCCAGTTTAGGGGCACTTCGGGCCTTTTTAGACGAGATCGTGATCGACCCCTTGTGGGTACACGAGGCACTTCAGTCGCCAGTGTTGGGAATGAACGTCGAGACAGAACGAAATGCCGATATTGCGGTAAATGGCATTCGGGAGTTGTAGATTCCCTGACCGCTCCTGTTACAAATGCGGATCAGTTGACCACTTCATTAAAGATTGCCCGAGGTTGTCGGAACAGAATGTAAATCAGAGTGGGAGACCGGGTGCTACCACTACTCGGGTAGACCATCTGGAAATGCGGGCAATGCTGGTGGTGGTCAAAGAGGATCTAGAGATGATATAACCAGATCCGAAGCTCGTGCGCCTGCTAGAGCTTATGCTATACGTGCCCGCGAGGATGCTTCTTCGCCTGATGTTATTACCGGTACATTCACTCTCTTTGATACTAATGTAATTGCTTTGATTGACCCCGGTTCTACTCATTCTTACATATGTGAAACCTTAGCCTCCAGTAAGACTTTACCTATTGAGTCTACTGAGTTCGTAATTCGGGTGTCAAATCCCTTGGGTCGTTACGTGCTTGTCGACAAAGTGTGTAAGAAATGTCCCCTGGAAATTCGAGGTTCCTGTTTCCCGGCGAACTTGATGCTTTTGCCGTTTGACGAATTTGATGTTATCCTTGGTTTGGATTGGTTGACCGCGCATGATGCGGTTGTGAATTGCAAGAGCAAGACTATTGATTTGAGGTGCGCAAATAACGAAGTAATCCGAGTTGAATCTGCGGACTTGGAGGGGATGCCAGCTGTAATATCAACAATGTTGGCACAGAAATATGTAAGAAGAGGGTGCGAAGCATACCTTGCGTATGTACTTGATGACAAAGAATTAGAAAAGAAACCCGAATCTGTGCCGGTGGTTTGTGAATACCCGGATGTTTTTCCGGAAGAATTGCCGGGTTTACCACCTGTTCGGGAGATAGAGTTTGGTATTGAGCTTGCACCTGGGACTACGCCGATTTCGATAGCCCCATATCGTATGGCACCAACCGAGTTAAAAGAGTTAAAAGCTCAGTTGCAAGAATTGACGGATAGAGGTTTTGCTCGACCAAGCTTCTCACCTTGGGGTGCACCAGTATTGTTCGTGAAAAAGAAGGACGGAACCATGAGGTTGTGCATTGACTATCGTCAGCTGAATAAAGTGACGATAAAGAACAAATATCCGTGCCGCGCATCGATGATTTGTTCGACCAACTGAAGGGAGCCTCAGTGTTCTCAAAAATAGATTTGAGATCGGCTATATCAGTTGCGAATTCGAGATTCAGATATTCCAAAACTGCCTTCCGAATGAGATATGGTCACTATGAATCTTAGTGATGCCGTTTGGGCTCACTAATGCCTCTGCGGTATTTATGGATTTGATGAATCGGATCTTCAGACCATATTTGGATCGGTTCGTAGTTGTGTTCATTGATGACATTTTGGTCTATGCAAGAGATGAGGCCGAACATGCTGAGCATCTAAGGCTAGTGCTGCAAATTTTGCGGGAAAAGCAGTTATATGCTAAGTTCAGTAAGTGTGAGTTCTGGTTAAGAGAGGTTAGCTTCTTGGTCATGTGGTATCCGCGTCGGGTATTCGAGTTGACCCGAACAAAATTTCAGCCATACTTGACTGGAAACCTCCGAGAAATATTACTGAGGTTCGGAGCTTTTTGGGGCTCGCCGGTTATTACCGACGATTTGTCAAAGGTTCCTCGATGATAGCCACACCAATGACGAAGCTACTTCAAAAGGACGTTAAGTTCGAATGGACGGAGAAGTGTCAGAAAAGTTTTGATCAACTGAAAACTCACTTGACTGAAGCTCCAATTTTAGTGCAACCCGAATCGGGTAAAGAGTTTGTCATTTATAGTGACGCATCCCTACTTGGGTTGGGTTGCGTATTGATGCAAGACGGTCGAGTCGTGGCCTATGCGTCGAGACAATTGAAGCCACACGAGAGGAATTATCCGACCCATGATCTCGAACTAGCTGCCATCGTGTTTGCTTTAAAAATATGGCGACATTATCTGTTTGGTGAGAAGTGCCATGTATTTTCGGATCACAAAAGTCTCAAATATTTGATGACTCAACGAGACTTGAATCTGCGACAAAGACATTGGCTTGAGTTGTTGAAAGATTACGAGCTTGTCATTGATTACCACCATGGAAAGGCTAACGTGGTTGCGGACGCCTTAAGCCGGAAGTCATTGTTTGCTTTACGAGCGATGAACGTGCATTTGTCTGTTCTACCAGACAATGTGTTAGTAGCTGAATTAAAAGCTAAACCATTATTGACTCACCAAATTCGTGAAGCTCAGAAAGTCGAT